>NC_142669.1:15000-20000 GCF_026168435.1 Sesamum indicum
AGCTGGGCTAGAGGCTTCTCACCAAACCAATTATCATGCCAGAAAGATACTGCGCCTTGGCCCAAAGTCCAGAAGATTAGAGGTTCTGCCACATCCCTGATCCGACATAAGCGATGCCAAACAGAGGAATGGTTGCGATTATACGGCACATGAGTAGGGTGAAGAGCCCTACAATAGCGATCATGCAAGTACTCCGACCACAAGGATGATTTAAGCCTAAATCGCCACCAAAGTTTCATCGAAAAAGCCCTAACATACTCCGCCAAACTCCGAATACCCAAACCACCTTCTGCTACTGGTCTACAGATCTTATCCCATGAACACCAATGAATATGCCGGCGGCCATTATATGAGCCCCAAAAGAAACCATTGAATATGCGCTCAATGGTTATCAAGACAGATTTAGGTGGATGGATTACTTGAAGCAGATGTAAAGGCATAGCCTGCAACACACTTCGAATCAAGGCTAGCCTCCCTCCATGGGATAGATTCGTCATTGCCCACCCCTGTAGCATGTCACGTATTCTGGAAATGAGCGAATCAAACAAACATGCCTTCCGATTACCCTTGTATAAAGGGACACCCAAATATGTGACTGGGAGATATTTTAGCTGGTAACCCATAACGTATTGTACCTCTTGCAATTGTGACAATGGTACCTGCCGGCTCAGAATAAAAGAACTCTTTGCGCTATTTATCCGCTGTCCGGACACCCGCTCATATGCGTGGAGAAAATCACGGAGCAATTCCATGTGCTGCCTACAGATGTTAGTAAAGATCATCATATCATCGGCATATGCTAGGTGAGATACCCGAACCCGACCCGGTGATTGGTAATACATCGTTGGGTGCGCCACAAAAAGCCTATTCAGTCCCTCAGATAAGTAATCTGCAGCAAGCACAAATAACGCCGGGGATAATGGATCCCCCTGCCGCAAGCCGCGTGTCGAATGAAAGAATCCAGCGTGCTCTCCATTCACTAGGACTGAGAACCAACAGTTTGATACAGCATTAGCCACCAAGTTAATCCAATGCTGCGGGAAACCCTTTAGTCGCAAGACTTGAAAGAGGAACTCCCAGTTAACCCGATCATAAGCCTTGGCCATATCAAGCTTAAAAATAACATTCGCCTCCGACCGGCGCGACTCCAATGAGTGAACTAATTCTTGCGCCAAAAGGACATTATCACTCAACAAACGTCCCAGGACAAACCCACTCTGGGATGGGGATAACACCTTCGGCAAGACATGCCCAAGTCTGATAGACATCAACTTCGTGCAGATCTTATTCGTAACATTACATAAACTTATCGGCCGATACTCACTCCAAGAAACTGGGCTGGCGGTCTTTGGAATAAGAGAGATGGTAGTAGCTGTGAAACTCTTCGGCATAGCTATACCACGAAAAAACTCAGATACTGCACAGAAAACATCCTCTGAGACGAGATCCCAGCAGGTATGATAGAAAATCGCCCCAAATCCATCTGGTCCTGCAACACTCTCCGGCTCAATGCAGAAAACTACCTCCCGAACCTCTGCCATCGTCGGCATGGTACACAAGAAACACCTGTCCTCATCTGTCAGGCCATCCCCTAGGCAATCTCGATCCATCTCGTCGGGACACGCTGGCTCTGCGGATAGGAGCTGCTCAAAGAAAGAAGCCGCCGATCTCTTAATTCCTACCGGATCAGTTAAAACCTCCCCCTCATGCTGTATCTCAAAGATCGTGCCACGAAACCTCCTCTTCTGAACTAAAGAGTGGAAGTATCTCGTGTTTCGCTCCCCATCTTTAGCCCATTTGATCCCGGCCTTTTGTTTCCAAAATGCCTCCTCTTGGGTCAACACCCGAACCAACACTGCCGAGCACCGACTCCGCTCCACAAGCGTGCGATCACAAGGATTAATATCATATGCCTCATCAGCCTCCTTGAGATCTCGCTCTGCCGCTGCAACCCTATCAAACACATTCCCAAAGACTGTTCTGTTCCATTCCTTCAGACAGTGCTTCAAGCGAGTCAATTTCTGCTGAAGGCGAACCATACCACTCCCGATCGTTGGGTATTGCCAATTCTGACGAACAACCTCGAGAAATCCCGGATGCGTGATCCACATGTGTTGAAACCGAAAAGATGATGCCTTTTGCGTCACAATAGTCTCTGCAACAACCAATAATCCACGATGATCCGATTTGGAGAGCTCAAGATGAGTAACTTGTGTTTTCGAAAATACGTCCATCCAACTATCAGTCACCAGGACCCGATCTAGACGTTGCCGCAACCGACGACTATACCAGGTGTAAGGGCTCCCAGTATAACCGGCATCTGTAAGGGCACAGTCTGCAATCATGTCATGGAAATCAGACATTGCGATACCACTCGGGGCAGCGCCCCCCGACCGTTCCTCTGGGCAGAGGACAGTATTGAAATCCCCTCCCACAATCCAAGGCGAAGAGCCAACCGAAATCAACCGAAGGCTAGCCCAAAGATCTCGCCGCTCCACCATATCACATTTAGCATATACCGCTGTAACGAAAAACGGTTTCGGCCACTTATTTGATTCCAAACGGAGGTGCAGAAACTGCTCATGATCGATCAAAACCCGACACTGTACCTCCGGTCCCCAGAAAAACCATATTTGATTCACACAATTCGAAACCACCTCCTTAAATCCCAGCCGCCTCGCCATAAACCTTCCCTCAAGGGAGATCATAGGCTCCATGATCGCCAAGAAATCAAGGTGATGTTGTTTTCTGACCCGATTCAAGACCCTCTGTGTAGGATCATTTCCAATTCCTCGAACGTTCCAAAATAATCCTTTCATCGATCAAAGGAGAGTAGATCGTATAGTACTCCTCGTGACGATCCTACGGGGCGGGGAGACTGCCTTCCCACGATCTGGCGAAGCAGAATGATCTGTAGGTGCGTCTCCCATGGACCGACCTCGCCGATGGCGTGCCAACCTCCTAGAGACATCCTCCTCATCCATCTGAATAACGCCCTCCCCCGTCTGGCCTAAAGCCTCATCATCTGTCACTGCAGCACAGTTAGGCAACTCGTGATCTGATGTATTTACCACACAACCTGGCAGCTCGCAAGGCAAACTCGCTGTCTGGGATGCTGGCACAACACATGTATCTACCTGCTCATCGTCTGGCCTCGTGTCAGATGGACCAGACTCTCCCAACTCAGGAACCTTTGGCAGTACCTCCGGAACCGCCGTCTCCTTCCCATTCCTAGAATGGCGCTCATCTGTCAGTGTAGCATGTGAGTCAACCACTTTTGTGACATGACTATCTTTCACCATCCCATCATCCTCATCTTCCGGCAAGTGCACCACTTCATCCACCTCTGTTTTGGACTCGTCTTTTTGAGGTGCAGCTTCCTGCAATTCACCCTCCGCCTCCTTAGAGCCACTAGTACTAGCCCCAAGGCGAGACTGGGCCGCACCATCATCAAAAGCCACACGCTTACCTTTACGGCGATCTCTCAAATTCTTTTGAGCCCGCAATGCATCCAATTTCACCCGAAGATCCTCCTGATCAGGGATAGGCGGCGAAGAATCATCTTTATTAGCAGGCCTAACTGGTGGGGCCTTTGATCTGTGCTTCTCATAGCACTCATCTTCATCATGTCCTAAGTGCTTGCAAGCCCCACAATACTTAGGCAGTCGCTCGTAAATTACAGGCTGGATGATCACTTCTGTCCCAATCCCGAGCCCGATTTCCGTCTGTAGTGGCTCAAGTAAGTTAATCTCAACGCAAACCCGTGCCACACTAGGTCGTACCAAAGTCGCTGTAGATACATCCGTCCTGAGAGGTGTCCCCAGCAGATGGGCAATGCTAAATAATGCCTCCCGATCAAAAAACTGGATCGGCAACTCTGGCAAGCGAACCCACACTGGAACAATAGGCGACTCTTCCCTTGGATTAAATGTGGGTGTCCATTTAAAGACACGCATAGGAAATCCTTCTACAAACCAAATAGATTTAATCCAGAGTTTAGTATAATCCTCCTCCAATGCAAATTTGATGAAGACATGCCGGACATTAATGGCCCCAACAGAGAAATCCCCACGAAATCCTTGGGCCAGCATCCAGCGTCGAAGATTTTGCATGGATGGATATCCATGCGAGAATTTCCCTACCAAGGCATAACGAAATGGTAGGGATAATCGAGAAATTTCATCGGACGAAAACCTCAGCACCTTCATTCCCTGATCCCGAGACAGAACACCCATCGGGCGGAATGAAGATGTCTCAAAAGATACCGGTGGCGGTGGAGGACGCACAGCTGCACCAGCAACCGCATCACGATAAGACCGCACCGGGGGCGACAAACCCCCTGCCGTAGCAGACATATTACCAATACACAGTCAGCCGCCAGTCAACAGCCCAAACCTCGTCAAAAACTCCGATGACCAACAGCACAAAATCTGACTAAATTCAGCAAATACGGCAAACAATGCGCAGCAAGAAACAGCAGCAGAGAAATTGCAGAAATCCGACGAATTACAGCAGTAAAAAACAGCAAACAGCGCAGCAGAAAATCCGCAGAATCCGACGGAATTCAGACGAGCAAATCCAGAAAAATGGCACCAATTCACAGCGAAATTGCAGCAACAACCGTGTAAGAACAGCGCAGCAGCAAAATTCATCAAATTTCAGCAACAAATCAGCAGCAAAAATCAGCAAGAATGCAGCAGAATATACGCAGAAGAACCGCAGTAAAAAAATCAACAAGAAAGCGGCAGAAAATTCAGCAACAACGCAGCAGAAAATTCACTGAAATCCGACTAACGAACCGCAGCAAAATTCAGCAAGAACGCAGCAGAAAATATGCAGAAATCCGTCGAACTAACAGCAGCAAAATTCAGCAAACGCAGCAGAAAATTCGCTGAAATCCGACTAACGAACAGCTGCAAAATTTATCAAGAATGCAGCAGAGAAAACGCAGACGTCCGACCGCAGTGAACAGACGAGCAAACAGCAGAAACAGCAGCAAA
>NC_142669.1:45000-47500 GCF_026168435.1 Sesamum indicum
ACACACGTACAGCGGTTTTGCCGCATGTTGATTCGTTGATGATGCTGGGGGCTAAACCTTGTATTATCCCCACATTGGCCGGGCGTACGGGAGAGAAAAATCTGTCAGCCATGCAGTTTGAGAAGGGGCGCAAACGGAACGAACCATCCTACTTGTGCACCCTTCGTTTTGATGAAATTGAGGAGACGTCAGGGCCCATCCCTGGCGAAATAAAGAAGTTGCTGAAAGAGTTCGAGGACGTGATGCCGGACGAGCTGCCTCGGAAGCTTCCGCCGAAGAGGGCAGTGGATCACGAAATCGAGTTGGTGCCAGGCACGAAGCCGCCCGCCAGGGCACCATACAGGATGTCGCAGCCTGAGCTGGTGGAGCTTAGGAAACAACTGAAGGACATGTTGGAGAGCGGAATAATCAAACCCGCTAAGTCGCCGTATGGGGCGCCGGTCCTATTTCAGAAGAAGGCCGACGGCTCCCTACGTATGTGTTGTGACTATCGGGCGTTGAACAAGATTACAGTGAAGAACAAGTACCCGATACCGTTGGTGGCGGATTGCTTTGACCGTCTTAGCCGGGCGAAATATTTCACCAAGATAGACTTGAGGTCGGGCTACTGGCAGGTCCGAATCAAGGAGGGCGATGAGGCAAAGACGACAGTAGTCACACGGTACGGAGCTTTTGAATTCCTTGTCATGCCTTTCGGCCTGACGAACGCTCCCGCAACCTTCAGCACGCTAATGAACCAGGTACTCCATGGTTTTCTGGATGAATTTGTGGTGGTGTACCTGGACGACATCGTGATTTACAGTAGAACCTTGGCCGAGCATGTAGACCATCTGCGGCAGGTTCTGACGAGACTCCGCGAGCACGAGCTATATGCGAAGGTGTCGAAATGCTCGTTTGCTCAGGAGACAATCAGTTTCTTGGGGCACATTGTGGAGAGAGGACGCATACGAATGGACCCCAAGAAAGTTCAGGCTATTGAGGAGTGGCAGCTGCCGAAAGACATTCATGACTTGCGCTCATTTCTTGGGTTGGCAAATTATTATCGGCGTTTTGTGAAGGGCTACTCCGAGATAGCTCGGCCCCTGACGGATTTATTGAAGAAGACGGAGACTTGGAATTGGACACCCCAATGCCAAGTCGCCTTCGACAATTTGAAGAAAGCAATTGTGACAGACCCTGTGCTGGCCTTACCGGACATGTCGAAGCCGTTCGTGGTGGAGACAGACGCTTCAGACTTTGCGTTAGGAGGGGTCCTAATGCAAGATGGCCATCCAGTTGCCTTTGAGAGCAGGAAGCTTAAAGATGTTGAGCGACGCTATTCGGTGCATGAGAAAGAACTACTAGCCGTCGTTCATTGCCTAAGATTATGGCGGCATTATTTGTTCGGCTCTCACTTTGTGGTCAGGACGGACAACACTGCGGTAAGTCACTTTATGTCGCAGCCGAAGCTGACCAGTAGACAGGCACGCTGGCAGGAGTTGCTGTCGGAATTTCACTTCGTGCTGGAGTATCGGGCCGGCTCCAGCAATCATGTGGCAGACGCCCTCAGCCGTAGGGCAGATTTGGCGAGTTTGGGGTCGGTAGCAGCGCTCTCCTCTAGCGCAGTTGCCACCTCTATCAGGGATCGGGCGCGGGAGTTATTGTCGAAAGATCCAGCAGCGCAGGGCCTGATCCAGCTTGTCGAGCAGGGCAAAGCTCGGCAATTTTGGTTGGAAGATGGATTGTTGATGACCAAGGGAAACCGCCTATATGTGCCGAAAGGTGGGGACCTAAGGAAATCACTTATCTCGGAGTGCCACGACACTCTTTGGGCGGGACACCAGGGAGAGGAGCGTACTTATGCCTTGGTGCAGAGGGCCTACTATTGGCCGCAGATGCGGGACGACGTGGAGACTTACGTCCGCACTTGCCTGATATGCCAGCAGGATAAGGCAGACCATCAGAAGAAGGCGGGTCTGCTACAACCATTGCCCATCCCAAAGAGACCATGGGAAAGCGTATCCATGGACTATATTTCTGGATTGCCTAAGGTGGGAGACTTAGGCTCTATTATCGTCGTGGTGGACCGATTATCCAAGTATGCTACTTTCATTGCAGCCCCAAAACACGTTACGGCAGAAGGGACGGCTCATCTCTTCTTCAAGCATATTGTCAAATACTGGGGACTGCCAAAGGACATCGTCAGTGACCGGGACTCCCGTTTCACCGGCGTCTTTTGGACCGAGCTGTTCAAAATCCTCGGGTCCAAACTTTCTATGAGCTCGAGCTATCACCCACAATCTGACGGCCAGACGGAACGCTTTAATTCGATGTTGGAGGAATACCTTCGGCACTTTGTGCGAGGTACGCAGAAGGATTGGGTGAAGCTCTTGGATGTCGCTCAGTTGTGCTTCAATGCTCAAAAGAGCTCTTCGACCAACAAGAGCGCTTTTGAAATTGTCACTGGGCAGCAACCGCTCCTCCCTCACACTCTCGACTCCCCACAAAGTGTGAGATCCCC
>NC_142669.1:62500-65000 GCF_026168435.1 Sesamum indicum
CATCCCCACACATCAAGGAAGTTTCCATACGAACAGTTTTGTAATCCCCAATCGGTAAGAGTCTCTGCTCGTAGGCCGTTTGCGCACCTGCGTGCCGGCCGGCCTCCCCTAGCCGCCCGCACGTACTCCGCAAGTCACTGCCGGCCGTCTTGCCCAAGGAGCGGCCAGTGACATTCTCCCCCACTCGATCCGTTGACGTCCTCGTCAACACATACACGAAGGATTGAGGTGTATGCGGTGCCCAATACTCTCTCTCAGTATCGCGCGACACCAGACCGTCCTCCTACTCTTTCGAGCACTTCGGTCGTGAAGTGCCTCTTCAGCACCCCACGTAATCTCCCCACAAACAGTGCCTCTGCCGCACCTGATGTGATCATCTCAACGCAAGTGGAAGTCCGTGTACTCGTCGACACCCTCTTCCCAAATCTGTGCTAAGCTCCCCCACAAAACATAGTGCCTCAAACGCACTCGATTCATCACGAAAATTCAAAGCGGAAGTCTGTGCCTCTCTCTGCACTCTCTTCCCAAAGTGGCGGGTAGCTCTCCACAATCGTGCCTCAATGCACTGCATTTCTCATTGTCTGCTCAAGTTGGAAGTCTGTGTACTCCTCTACACTCTCTTCCCCAATGTCGCTCAATCGATAATGGAGTCTGTGTACGCTGCTACACTCTCTCCGAACTGTTGCTCACTGACTGTTTGCCCCCACAGGTAGTGTCTGAATACACTCAATTTACAATTCAAATACCACAGGTCGGAAGTCTGTACACGCATTCTGTACTCTCTTCACGACTTTTCAAACGGGTGGGTAGCAAACTGTGCTTCAAGTCCCGTCAAGTGCGCCTCTGAAACTCTGATGTCCCTCAAAACAGTGCCTCAGATACACTCGAATTGATTTGGAACGACTGAAGTGTGGAGTCTGTGTGCACGCTTCACACTCTCTCCCCCACTCGAGGTGTTGCCGTCCTCGGCAAACACTCATACCCGCCGCTGTGGTTGTTCACACTTGAACCAACTTAAACGCAAATGGGCCGGTTGCCCACACTGTCGGAACCACGCCGCTCGTGGACCAAACATCTCTGCAAAGAGTCCTCTCTTGACTCAGCACAAAAATAGGGTCACTGCCCTCAAAGATTGCGGGACTGGGATTTTCATTCACAACGCAACACAAGGCTAAGATTTCTGAATCCTCGCCCAACTACAAAACTCAAGCTCTAATCCCTGCCTGCTAGCACCCACAAGAAGGGGATTTTCAACCCCCAGCCCGACCGCAAACTCGAATTCCATTTCAAGCCCGGCCGTACCATGCCGCTCGTGGTGCCAGTGGAGCCCGATGCTCCCCTCAAATCTCAACTCGGTAGTCCCCCTCGGAAATCCATCAACCAAAGAGCCCATAATATGGTGTCCGAATCCCCTCGAAGAACATTCGCAATTCTGCTCAATTATGCTCCTGACGAGCATCCAACGCACGGCTTAGTGGGTTGCTCCCACTCAAGCTCCGGACAAATTGCCGTTTTTCTCATAACGGATGCTTATGCCCCTCTGGTTCTTGAAGCGTGCCATCTTTCCTCTAGACGCACTCTCATCTACCACAACAGCATTCCATCCCACATTTCTGCTCGGCCACATATGGCTCATACCGACAACTGCCCACAAAACGAAGGGGTCTCAACATCCACTCCTCGCAACCCCAAGGGTGGCTTGTTCCAAGCACCTCATGTGCAATTGTGCCTAAGCACCTCAACTTTCTGCTCGTCCTTCCCCGCTGGAAGGTTCCTCGAATCCTCATGAGAAGGTGGCCCTTCATCCACCACTCTCCACAAAAGGTGGCATCTCGCACACCACAACGGCCTCAACGCCTAGATCACCTCCTGACTTGCGGCAATTCCGCACACATGGTTGCTTATCTCGCAATCGTGGCTCTCGCAGTCCACCCGATACATCGGCATGTCCCCCTCTCGCTCAGGGAAGTCAAGATGAATTCTGAAAATTTGATATTCGTTTCATCCCAAAAAAATTTCGGACCACGGTTGACAGCTCGCTCAACATATCTGCGACGCTAACCCAACTGCCAACCAATATCATCGAAGTTGGACCGTAGCCGCTTGCCCTTTGAAGCAGCCCAAACTCGCGCAAAAGGACTCTACTCAACATGATCTCTGTGGCAGACATCCCCCAAAATCATACCGTCTCACAATCGGCTCGCTGAAGCATTTTAAAGCCCAAGACAACAAAGCCACACATCTGTGTCGTAATCCGGTCTGATCTTGTCTCAACTGACGATCTCAACTCAACTGAGCTCTACCTGATGTAGAGGCGTGTGCCAATCCAGATCTTCAACTGGGCACAATTCTCTTTTTGAAGAGCACAGAGCCCGGGTACCGGGCTCTGATACCAACTGTCACGGGCGGACTCTCTGGTCACGCAGCGGAATATATTTTTCGCCCGTGCGGCGTCTCAGGTTTCACCCAACCTTCGACCAGCCTTCGCACATTTCAGAGT
>NC_142669.1:67500-70000 GCF_026168435.1 Sesamum indicum
TCGAGCGTCGCGGCAGGCGAACGGCAGCAAGCACGCCCAAGCATGCCCCGGTAGGCACGAAGATTCGGGACGAAGCACGAGTTGGGAACCGAGGAGCACAAACCTAGGGACCGGACCGACTTGCCTGTGCGACGCCTCCACTTTCGCAGGCGACGGGCTACTAGCAAGCGCACCCAAAAGCATACCCCAGCTCCCGTGCGGGAGCCTTGCATGCCGGGATTGCCGACACTTCGCCAGCCACGTGCTACTGATCTCGGGGTCGCGGGCAACAGACGACGACGACGACCACACCCGCCCTGTGTGGGTGCCACCGGGAGCCGACGGTCGGGGGTGCAAGCCGTCGCCGGCCGCCCTTGACGCCTCCATGTTCGCAGGCAACGGGCTACTAGCAAGCGCACCCAAAATCGGGATTGCCGACACTTCGCCCACCACAAGCTACTAATTTCAGCGTCGCAACCCACAAGCGGCGACAAGCACCCCCGACCGTCGAATCCCGACGGCACCCACATCGGTCCGCTTATGCGGGGGGAGGCCGACAAGCATAAGCGGACCGACCGACCAACCTTTGCTTGGACGGGGCTTGTGTTGGCCATGTTTTAGCAAATCGCAATCGAAGCACGCCCCCGACGGCTTGCCGTTGCGGACGGGAAGGCATTCGGCGCACACGATGCAAATGGGCATCGGCCGCACGCAACACCGTAGACCCCCGCTCAAGCGCCCCACCGGAGTCCCTCGCCGGACTCTCGCTGCCAAAACAAGGCCAACACAAGCCACGCCCAAGCCATGAGGACGGCCGAGGCTTGGGGGCTGCGGGGGGGCCGCCTTGCCCCTGCCCGCCCCCAGCGCCCAGACCCCCCTCAAGCACCCTCCTGTGTGGGTGCCACCGGGAGCCGACGGGCGGGGGTGCAAGCCGTCGCCGGCCGCCCTTGACGCCTCCATGTTCGCAGACAACGGGCTACTAGCAAGCGCACCCAAAATCGGGATTGCCGACACTTCGCCCACCACAAGCTACTTATTTCAGCGTCGCAAGCCACAAGCGGCGACAAGCACCCCCGACCGTCGAATCCCGACGGCACCCACATCGGTCCGCTTATGCGGGGGGAGGCCGACAAGCATAAGCGGACCGACCGACCAACCTTTGCTTGGACGGGGCTTGTGTTGGCCATGTTTTAGCAAATCGCAATCGAAGCACGCCCCCGACGGCTTGCCGTTGCGGACGGGAAGGCATTCGGCGCACACGATGCAAATGGGCATCGGCCGCACGCAACACCGTAGACCCCCGCTCAAGCGCCCCGCCGGAGTCCCTCGCCGGACTCTCGCCGCCAAAACAAGGCCAACACAAGCCACGCCCAAGCCATGAGGACGGCCGAGGCTTGGGGGCTACGGGGGGGCCGCCTTGCCCCTGCCCGCCCCGTCCGCCCAGACCCCCCTCAAGCACCCTCCTCCCCCTATAATAGGCTTAAAAAAAAAAAGGCTTGTGACAGGAGTAGACATTGAAAGGGTTGAGCAACGCACTTTTTTGCATTTTTGAAGCATTTTAACGTATTTTTGCATGAAAATTTGCACGTCACCTCAAAATCACATGATTAATTCATTTTTTTTGAGTTATGAAAATATTTATTTAATTATTTTAATTATTAAAAAAATAATAAAAAAAAGGGAAAAATCGGTAAAAAAAGGAGGGTTCACGTTCAAATCCCTTGTTTTCCAACAAAAACATTATGCATACATGAGCATTACGTATTCATGATCACTTCCGTACGAGTTATCAGATGGAGCAACATCGATGTTTTTTGGGAACGCCCTGTCAGTTGTCTTCCCACAATCATCAAAATCGGACAAACAAGCTTCGCGATGTTTCGAGACCCGACAAATAAGCCGTGGGCAAGATGTCTTTGCATTCTAAAGTCATCATTGGGACGAGTGTTGCAAATGTTTCGGAAAAACGGCGTGATCGAAGGCGACGGCCACGAGAGTAGTGCCGGACGGCAGCAGACGCCCCAGCGCCCACAGGACGACGGCAGCAGACGGGCACCCGTGCAGGAAGCCCCTGCCGACGTGCGCGCCCGTGCAGGAAGCCCCTGCCGACGCGCGTGCGCGCGCCGTGCGGACAGTGCCGGCCTGCGCGCGCGGGCCCCGTCCGGGCAGTGCCGGCCAGCTCGCGCACGCCCCGTGCGGGCTGTGCCGGCCAGCGCGCGCGCGCCCCGTGCGGACAGTGCCGGCCAGCGGGCACGCGCCCCGTGCGGGCAGTGCCGGCCTGCGCG
Organism: Sesamum indicum; assembly: GCF_026168435.1. Lineage (NCBI taxonomy): Eukaryota > Viridiplantae > Streptophyta > Magnoliopsida > Lamiales > Pedaliaceae > Sesamum > Sesamum indicum. Next base: position 69,765 of record NC_142669.1, read on the forward strand.
CGCCCCGTGCGGGCAGTGCCGGCCTGCGCGCACGCGCCCCGTGCGGGCAGTGCCGGCCTGCGCGCACGCGCCCCGTGCGGGCAGTGCCGGCCAGCGCGCGCGCGCCCCGTGCGCCCTGTGCCGGCCAGCGCGCGCGCGCCCCGTGCGCACGGTGCCGGCCAGCGCGCGCGCGCCAAGTGCGGACACTGCGGTGCCGGCCAGCGCGCGCGCGCCCCGTGCGGGCAGTGCCGGCCTGC
>NC_142669.1:110000-115000 GCF_026168435.1 Sesamum indicum
CCATTACTCGTCGCGGTCCACACAATTCTGTCCCTCTGTCCCGCTGCAATAGGAATTCGGCAGATAATATGCGCGATCTGTGGCGGGACTATCCTGAAAATTTTGGGAACATTCCATTCTCCCTCATGCCAGTAATAACATACCGGCTCCATAGTGTCAGGGGCCCCTCGAACGAGCTGGGCTAGAGGCTTCTCACCAAACCAATTATCATGCCAGAAAGATACTGCGCCTTGGCCCAAAGTCCAGAAGATTAGAGGTTCTGCCACATCCCTGATCCGACATAAGCGATGCCAAACAGAGGAATGATTGCGATTATACGGCACATGAGTAGGGTGAAGAGCCCTACAATAGCGATCATGCAAGTACTCCGACCACAAGGATGATTTAAGCCTAAATCGCCACCAAAGTTTCATCGAAAAAGCCCTAACATACTCCGCCAAACTCCGAATACCCAAACCACCTTCTGCTACTGGTCTACAGATCTTATCCCATGAACACCAATGAATATGCCGGCGGCCATTATATGAGCCCCAAAAGAAACCATTGAATATGCGCTCAATGGTTATCAAGACAGATTTAGGTGGATGGATTACTTGAAGCAGATGTAAAGGCATAGCCTGCAACACACTTCGAATCAAGGCTAGCCTCCCTCCATGGGATAGATTCGTCATTGCCCACCCCTGTAGCATGTCACGTATTCTGGAAATGAGCGAATCAAACAAACATGCCTTCCGATTACCCTTGTATAGAGGGACACCCAAATATGTGACTGGGAGATATTTTAGCTGGTAACCCATAACGTATTGTACCTCTTGCAATTGTGACAATGGTACCTGCCGGCTCAGAATAAAAGAACTCTTTGCGCTATTTATCTGCTGTCCGGACACCCGCTCATATGCGTGGAGAAAATCACGGAGCAATTCCATGTGCTGCCTACAGATGTTAGTAAAGATCATCATATCATCGGCATATGCTAGGTGAGATACCCGAACCCGACCCGGTGATTGGTAATACATCGTTGGGTGCGCCACAAAAAGCCTATTCAGTCCCTGAGATAAGTAATCAGCAGCAAGCACAAATAACGCCGGGGATAATGGATCCCCCTGCCGCAAGCCGCGTGTCGAATGAAAGAATCCAGCGTGCTCTCCATTCACTAGGACTGAGAACCAACAGTTTGATACAGCATTAGCCACCAAGTTAATCCAATGCTGCGGGAAACCCTTTAGTCGCAAGACTTGAAAGAGGAACTCCCAGTTAACCCGATCATAAGCCTTGGCCATATCAAGCTTAAAAATAACATTCGCCTCCGACCGGCGCGACTCCAATGAGTGAACTAATTCTTGCGCCAAAAGGACATTATCACTCAACAATCGTCCCGGGACAAACCCACTCTGGGATGGGGATAGCACCTTCGGCAAGACATGCCCAAGTCTGATAGACATCAACTTCGTGCAGATCTTATTCGTAACATTACATAAACTTATCGGCCGATACTCACTCCAAGAAACTGGGCTGGCGGTCTTTGGAATAAGAGAGATGGTAGTAGCTGTGAAACTCTTCGGCATAGCTATACCACGAAAAAACTCAGATACTGCACAGAAAACATCCTCTGAGACAAGATCCCAGCAGGTATGATAGAAAATCGCCCCAAATCCATCTGGTCCTGCAACACTCTCCGGCTCAATGCAGAAAACTGCCTCCCGAACCTCTGCCATCGTCGGCATGGTACACAAGAAACACCTGTCCTCATCTGTCAGGCCATCCTCTAGGCAATCTCGATCCATCTCGTCGGGAAACGCTGGCTCTGCGGATAGGAGCTGCTCAAAGAAAGAAGCCGCCGATCTCTTAATTCCTACCGGATCAGTTAAAACCTCCCCCTCATGCTGTATCTCAAAGATCGTGCCACGAAACCTCCTCTTCTGAACTAAAGAGTGGAAGTATCTCGTGTTTCGCTCCCCATCTTTAGCCCATTTGATCCCGGCCTTTTGTTTCCAAAATGCCTCCTCTTGGGTCAACACCCGAACCAACACTGCCGAGCACCGACTCCGCTCCACAAGCGTGCGATCACAAGGATTAATATCATATGCCTCATCAGCCTCCTTGAGATCTCGCTCCGCCGCTGCAACCCTATCAAACACATTCCCAAAGACTGTTCTGTTCCATTCCTTCAGACAGTGCTTCAAGCGAGTCAATTTCTGCTGAAGGCGAACCATACCACTCCCGATCGTTGGGTATTGCCAATTCCGACGAACAACCTCGAGAAATCCCGGATGCGTGATCCATATGTGTTGAAACCGAAAAGATGATGCCTTTTGCGTCACAATAGTCTCTGCAACAACCAATAATCCACGATGATCCGATTTGGAGAGCTCAAGATGAGTAACTTGTGTTTTCGAAAATACGTCCATCCAACTATCAGTCACCAGGACCCGATCTAGACGTTGCCGCAACCGACGACTATACCAGGTGTAAGGGCTCCCAGTATAACCAGCATCTGTAAGGGCACAGTTCGCAATCATGTCATGGAAATCAGACATTGCGATACCACTCGGGGCAGCGCCCCCCGACCGTTCCTCTGGGCAGAGGACAGTATTGAAATCCCCTCCCACAATCCAAGGCGAAGAGCCAATCGAAATCAACCGAAGGCCAGCCCAAAGATCTCGCCGCTCCACCATATCACATTTAGCATATACCGCTGTAACGAAAAACAGTTTCGGCCACTTATTTGATTCCAAATGGAGGTGCAGAAACTGCTCATGATCGATCAAAACCCGACACTGTACCTCCGGTCCCCAGAAAAACCATATTTGATTCACACAATTCGAAACCACCTCCTTAAATCCCAGCCGCCTCGCCATAAACCTTCCCAGCCAGCCGCCCTAAAGCCTCATCATCTGTCACTGCAGCACAGTTAGGCAACTCGTGATCTGATGTATTTACCACACAACCTGGCAGCTCGCAAGGCAAACTCGCTGTCTGGGATGTTGGCACAACACATGTATCTACCTGCTCATCGTCTGGCCTCGTGTTAGATGGACCAGACTCTCCCAACTCAGGAACCTTTGGCAGTACCTCCGGAACCGCCGTCTCCTTCCCATTCCTAGACTGCTGGCACCAGACTTGCCCTCCAATAGATCCTCGTTAAGGGATTTAGATTGTACTCATTCCAATTACCAGACTCGTAAAGCCCGGTATTGTTATTTATTGTCACTACCTCCCCGTGTCAGGATTGGGTAATTTGCGCGCCTGCTGCCTTCCTTGGATGTGGTAGCCGTTTCTCAGGCTCCCTCTCCGGAATCGAACCCTAATTCTCCGTCACCCGTCACCACCATAGTAGGCCACTATCCTACCATCGAAAGTTGATAGGGCAGAAATTTGAATGATGCGTCGCCGGCACGAGGGCCGTGCGATCCGTCGAGTTATCATGAATCATCGCAGCAACGGGCGGAGCCCGTGTCGACCTTTTTTCTAATAAATGCATCCCTTCCAGAAGTCGGGGTTTGTTGCACGTATTAGCTCTAGAATTACTACGGTTATCCGAGTAGCAGGTACCATCAAACAAACTATAACTGATTTATTGAGCCATTCGCAGTTTCACAGTCTGAATTAGTTCATACTTACACATGCATGGCTTAATCTTTGAGACAAGCATATGACTACTGGCAGGATCAACCAGGTAGCATTCCTCACCGACTCCGCCGCCCGCATGGGACGAGCCCAAAACGGTGGCGGGCGTCGTTCGCACGAAGCGCCGAACGCTTGCTTTCGGGGCAAACAGAGGCCGAGGCCCTCGTACCCACCGTGTGTTCCGCATCCGAGAGATCGGGCGACGACGCAATGGGCCAACGACCCGGGCACGTGCGGCCGTGCGCGGGACGTGGGACACAGCGGGCGCCTTGAGGTCCACCCCGCGCCGCGGCCCCGAGGGGTGCAGCGCAGGGCGAAAACGGGACGTTCGGGACAATGGAATGCCTTCGCGATAGGTATGCAGCACAGGAAACCGACCGCGGCCAAGGCAGGAGCGCGCTTGGGCCGACGACTGAAGCGGCTTGCGGGGGATGTTGTCGCTGCCCGAGCAGGGATCCAACATGCCCACACACGCCAATCACCACTCACGCGCCCATTACGTACGCAATGCCCGAGCAGACAAGCCAACGCCCGCCGTCCCACGACGCATTCGAGCGTCGCGGCAGGCGAACGGCAGCAAGCACGCCCAAGCATGCCCCGGTAGGCACGAAGATTCGGGACGAAGCACGAGTTGGGAACCGAGGAGCACAAACCTAGGGACCGGACCGACTTGCCTGTGCGACGCCTCCACTTTCGCAGGCGACGGGCTACTAGCAAGCGCACCCAAAAGCATACCCCAGCTCCCGTGCGGGAGCCTTGCATGCCGGGATTGCCGACACTTCGCCAGCCACGTGCTACTGATCTCGGGGTCGCGGGCAACAGACGACGACGACGACGACCACACCCGCCCTGTGTGGGTGCCACCGGGAGCCGACGGTCGGGGGTGCAAGCCGTCGCCAGCCGCCCTTGACGCCTCCATGTTCGCAGGCAACGGGCTACTAGCAAGCGCACCCAAAATCGGGATTGCCGACACTTCGCCCACCACAAGCTACTAATTTCAGCGTCGCAAGCCACAAGCGGCGACAAGCACCCCCGACCGTCGAATCCCGACGGCACCCACATCGGTCCGCTTATGCGGGGGGAGGCCGACAAGCATAAGCGGACCGACCGACCGACCAACCTTTGCTTGGACGGGGCTTGTGTTGGCCATGTTTTAGCAAATCGCAATCGAAGCACGCCCCCGACGGCTTGCCGTTGCGGACGGGAAGGCATTCGGCGCACACGATGCAAATGGGCATCGGCCGCACGCAACACCGTAGACCCCCGCTCAAGCGCCCCACCGGAGTCCCTCGCCGGACTCTCGCTGCCAAAACAAGGCCAACACAAGCCACGCCCAAGCCATGAGGACGGCCGAGGCTTGGGGGCTACGGGGG
>NC_142669.1:135000-137500 GCF_026168435.1 Sesamum indicum
AATGGATCCCCCTGCCGCAAGCCGCGTGTCGAATGAAAGAATCCAGCGTGCTCTCCATTCACTAGGACTGAGAACCAACAATTTGATACAGCATTAGCCACCAAGTTAATCCAATGCTGCGGGAAACCCTTTAGTCGCAAGACTTGAAAGAGGAACTCCCAGTTAACCCGATCATAAGCCTTGGCCATATCAAGCTTAAAAATAACATTCGCCTCCGACCGGCGCGACTCCAATGAGTGAACTAATTCTTGCGCCAAAAGGACATTATCACTCAACAATCGTCCCGGGACAAACCCACTCTGGGATGGGGATAGCACCTTCGGCAAGACATGCCCAAGTCTGATAGACATCAACTTCGTGCAGATCTTATTCGTAACATTACATAAACTTATCGGCCGATACTCACTCCAAGAAACTGGGCTGGCGGTCTTTGGAATAAGAGAGATGGTAGTAGCTGTGAAACTCTTCGGCATAGCTATACCACGAAAAAACTCAGATACTGCACAGAAAACATCCTCTGAGACGAGATCCCAGCAGGTATGATAGAAAATCGCCCCAAATCCATCTGGTCCTGCAACACTCTCCGGCTCAATGCAGAAAACTGCCTCCCGAACCTCTGCCATCGTCGGCATGGTACACAAGAAACACCTGTCCTCATCTGTCAGGCCATCCTCTAGGCAATCTCGATCCATCTCGTCGGGAAACGCTGGCTCTGCGGATAGGAGCTGCTCAAAGAAAGAAGCCGCCGATCTCTTAATTCCTACCGGATCGTGCCACGAAACCTCCTCTTCTGAACTAAAGAGTGGAAGTATCTCGTGTTTCGCTCCCCATCTTTAGCCCATTTGATCCCGGCCTTTTGTTTCCAAAATGCCTCCTCTTGGGTCAACACCCGAACCAACACTGCCGAGCACCGACTGCGCTCCACAAGCGTGCGATCACAAGGATTAATATCATATGCCTCATCAGCCTCCTTGAGATCTCGCTCTGCCGCTGCAACCCTATCAAACACATTCCCAAAGACTGTTCTATTCCATTCCTTCAGACAGTGCTTCAAGCGAGTCAATTTCTGCTGAAGGCGAACCATACCACTCCCGATCGTTGGGTATTGCCAATTCCGACGAACAACCTCGAGAAATCCCGGATGCGTGATCCACATGTGTTGAAACCGAAAAGATGATGCCTTTTGCGTCACAATAGTCTCTGCAACAACCAATAATCCACGATGATCCGATTTGGAGAGCTCAAGATGAGTAACTTGTGTTTTCGAAAATACGTCCATCCAACTATCAGTCACCAGGACCCGATCTAGACGTTGCCGCAACCGACGACTATACCAGGTGTAAGGGCTCCCAGTATAACCGGCATCTGTAAGGGCACAGTCTGCAATCATGTCATGGAAATCAGACATTGCGATACCACTCGGGGCAGCGCCCCCCGACCGTTCCTCTGGGCAGAGGACAGTATTGAAATCCCCTCCCACAATCCAAGGCGAAGAGCCAACCGAAATCAACCGAAGGCCAGCCCAAAGATCTCGCCGCTCTACCATATCACATTTAGCATATACCGCTGTAACGAAAAACGGTTTCGGCCACTTATTTGATTCCAAACGGAGGTGCAGAAACTGCTCATGATCGATCAAAACCCGACATTGTACCTCCGGTCCCCAGAAAAACCATATTTGATTCACACAATTCGAAACCACCTCCTTAAATCCCAGCCGCCTCGCCATAAACCTTCCCTCAAGGGAGATCATAGGCTCCATGATCGCCAAGAAATCAAGGTGATGTTGTTTTCTGACCCGATTCAAGACCCTCTGTGTAGGATCATTTCCAATTCCCCGAACGTTCCAAAATAATCCTTTCATCGATCAAAGGAGAGTAGATCGTATAGTACTCCTCGTGACGATCCTACGGGGCGGGGAGACTGCCTTCCCACGATCTGGCGAAGCAGAATGATCTGTAGGTGCGTCTCCCATGGACCGACCTCGCCGATGGCGTGCCAACCTCCTAGAGACATCCTCCTCATCCATCTGAATAACGCCCTCCCCCGTCTGGCCTAAAGCCTCATCATCTGTCACTGCAGCACAGTTAGGCAACTCGTGATCTGATGTATTTACCACACAACCTGGCAGCTCGCAAGGCAAACTCGCTGTCTGGGATGCTGGCACAACACATGTATCTACCTGCTCATCGTCTGGCCTCGTGTCAGATGGACCAGACTCTCCCAACTTAGGAACCTTTGGCAGTACCTCCGGAACCGCCGTCTCCTTCCCATTCCTAGAATGGCGCTCATCTGTCAGTGTAGCATGTGAGTCAACCACTTTTGTGACATGACTATCTTTCACCATCCCATCATCCTCATCTTCCGGCAAGTGCACCACTTCATCCACCTCTGTTTTGGACTCGTCTTTTTGAGGTGCAGCTTCCTGCAATTCACCCTCCGCCTCCTTAGAGCCACTAGTACTAGCCCCAAGGCGAGACTGGGCCGCACCATCATCAAA
>NC_142669.1:150000-160000 GCF_026168435.1 Sesamum indicum
GCGTCCAAGTAGACCATAGGATCAGAAATGGGACCAAAGTGCGAATATGCAAATCCGAGTGAAACGGGGTAGAGTATCGCCAAAAATGCACCAGATTAACCAGGTCCCCGGTTTCACACAGCTGAAGCCCAAAGACATTAGCAAAGTGCAGCCACACTTCCCGAACAACTTCCCCTTCTACAAAGAGATGAGAGATGCTCTCCTCTGCCTCGCAACATTGGCATTTTGATGCGAAACTAAAGCCCTTTCGCTTCATGCGTTCATCCACTGGGATCCAATCCTGGAAAAGCCGCCACAAAAAGACCGACACCGTTGGCCTCAAGGATCGGTGCCATATATCTGTAAAGAGTTGCCGCCGAGGAGACGCCACTCGAATGGCCTCCCATGCCGATGCTGTGGAAAACGTCCCATTACTCGTCGCGGTCCACACAATTCTGTCCCTCTGTCCCGCTGCAATAGGAATTCGGCAGATAATATGCGCGATCTGTGGCGGGACTATCCTGAAAATTTTGGGAACATTCCATTCTCCCTCATGCCAGTAATAACATACCGGCTCCATAGTGTCAGGGGCCCCTCGAACGAGCTGGGCTAGAGGCTTCTCACCAAACCAATTATCATGCCAGAAAGATACTGCGCCTTGGCCCAAAGTCCAGAAGATTAGAGGTTCTGCCACATCCCTGATCCGACATAAGCGATGCCAAACAGAGGAATGATTGCGATTATACGGCACATGAGTAGGGTGAAGAGCCCTACAATAGCGATCATGCAAGTACTCCGACCACAAGGATGATTTAAGCCTAAATCGCCACCAAAGTTTCATCGAAAAAGCTCTAACATACTCCGCCAAACTCCGAATACCCAAACCACCTTCTGCTACTGGTCTACAGATCTTATCCCATGAACACCAATGAATATGCCGGCGGCCATTATATGAGCCCCAAAAGAAACCATTGAATATGCGCTCAATGGTTATCAAGACAGATTTAGGTGGATGGATTACTTGAAGCAGATGTAAAGGCATAGCCTGCAACACACTTCGAATCAAGGCTAGCCTCCCTCCATGGGATAGATTCGTCATTGCCCACCCCTGTAGCATGTCACGTATTCTGGAAATGAGCGAATCAAACAAACATGCCTTCCGATTACCCTTGTATAAAGGGACACCCAAATATGTGACTGGGAGATATTTTAGCTGGTAACCCATAACGTATTGTACCTCTTGCAATTGTGACAATGGTACCTGCCGGCTCAGAATAAAAGAACTCTTTGCGCTATTTATCCGCTGTCCGGACACCCGCTCATATGCGTGGAGAAAATCACGGAGCAATTCCATGTGCTGCCTACAGATGTTAGTAAAGATCATCATATCATCGGCATATGCTAGGTGAGATACCCGAACCCGACCCGGTGATTGGTAATACATCGTTGGGTGCGCCACAAAAAGCCTATTCAGTCCCTGAGATAAGTAATCTGCAGCAAGCACAAATAACGCCGGGGATAATGGATCCCCCTGCCGCAAGCCGCGTGTCGAATGAAAGAATCCAGCGTGCTCTCCATTCACTAGGACTGAGAACCAACAGTTTGATACAGCATTAGCCACCAAGTTAATCCAATGCTGCGGGAAACCCTTTAGTCGCAAGACTTGAAAGAGGAACTCCCAGTTAACCCGATCATAAGCCTTGGCCATATCAAGCTTAAAAATAACATTCGCCTCCGACCGGCGCGACTCCAATGAGTGAACTAATTCTTGCGCCAAAAGGACATTATCACTCAACAAACGTCCCGGGACAAACCCACTCTGGGATGGGGATAACACCTTCGGCAAGACATGCCCAAGTCTGATAGACATCAACTTCGTGCAGATCTTATTCGTAACATTACATAAACTTATCGGCCGATACTCACTCCAAGAAACTGGGCTGGCGGTCTTTGGAATAAGAGAGATGGTAGTAGCTGTGAAACTCTTCGGCATAGCTATACCACGAAAAAACTCAGATACTGCACAGAAAACATCCTCTGAGACGAGATCCCAGCAGGTATGATAGAAAATCGCCCCAAATCCATCTGGTCCTGCAACACTCTCCGGCTCAATGCAGAAAACTGCCTCCCGAACCTCTGCCATCGTCGGCATGGTACACAAGAAACACCTGTCCTCATCTGTCAGGCCATCCTCTAGGCAATCTCGATCCATCTCGTCGGGACACGCTGGCTCTGCGGATAGGAGCTGCTCAAAGAAAGAAGCCGCCGATCTCTTAATTCCTACCGGATCAGTTAAAACCTCCCCCTCATGCTGTATCTCAAAGATCGTGCCACGAAACCTCCTCTTCTGAACTAAAGAGTGGAAGTATCTCGTGTTTCGCTCCCCATCTTTAGCCCATTTGATCCCGGCCTTTTGTTTCCAAAATGCCTCCTCTTGGGTCAACACCCGAACCAACACTGCCGAGCACCGACTCCGCTCCACAAGCGTGCGATCACAAGGATTAATATCATATGCCTCATCAGCCTCCTTGAGATCTCGCTCTGCCGCTGCAACCCTATCAAACACATTCCCAAAGACTGTTCTGTTCCATTCCTTCAGACAGTGCTTCAAGCGAGTCAATTTCTGCTGAAGGCGAACCATACCACTCCCGATCGTTGGGTATTGCCAATTCCGACGAACAACCTCGAGAAATCCCGGATGCGTGATCCACATGTGTTGAAACCGAAAAGATGATGCCTTTTGCGTCACAATAGTCTCTGCAACAACCAATAATCCACGATGATCCGATTTGGAGAGCTCAAGATGAGTAACTTGTGTTTTCGAAAATACGTCCATCCAACTATCAGTCACCAGGACCCGATCTAGACGTTGCCGCAACCGACGACTATACCAGGTGTAAGGGCTCCCAGTATAACCGGCATCTGTAAGGGCACAGTCTGCAATCATGTCATGGAAATCAGACATTGCGATACCACTCGGGGCAGCGCCCCCCGACCGTTCCTCTGGGCAGAGGACAGTATTGAAATCCCCTCCCACAATCCAAGGCGAAGAGCCAACCGAAATCAACCGAAGGCTAGCCCAAAGATCTCGCCGCTCCACCATATCACATTTAGCATATACCGCTGTAACGAAAAACGGTTTCGGCCACTTATTTGATTCCAAACGGAGGTGCAGAAACTGCTCATGATCGATCAAAACTCGACACTGTACCTCCGGTCCCCAGAAAAACCATATTTGATTCACACAATTCGAAACCACCTCCTTAAATCCCAGCCGCCTCGCCATAAACCTTCCCTCAAGGGAGATCATAGGCTCCATGATCGCCAAGAAATCAAGGTGATGTTGTTTTCTGACCCGATTCAAGACCCTCTGTGTAGGATCATTTCCAATTCCCCGAACGTTCCAAAATAATCCTTTCATCGATCAAAGGAGAGTAGATCGTATAGTACTCCTCGTGACGATCCTACGGGGCGGGGAGACTGCCTTCCCACGATCTGGCGAAGCAGAATGATCTGTAGGTGCGTCTCCCATGGACCGACCTCGCCGATGGCGTGCCAACCTCCTAGAGACATCCTCCTCATCCATCTGAATAACGCCCTCCCCCGTCTGGCCTAAAGCCTCATCATCTGTCACTGCAGCACAGTTAGGCAACTCGTGATCTGATGTATTTACCACACAACCTGGCAGCTCGCAAGGCAAACTTGCTGTCTGGGATGCTGGCACAACACATGTATCTACCTGCTCATCGTCTGGCCTCGTGTCAGATGGACCAGACTCTCCCAACTCAGGAACCTTTGGCAGTACCTCCGGAACCGCCGTCTCCTTCCCATTCCTAGAATGGCGCTCATCTGTCAGTGTAGCATGTGAGTCAACCACTTTTGTGACATGACTATCTTTCACCATCCCATCATCCTCATCTTCCGGCAAGTGCACCACTTCATCCACCTCTGTTTTGGACTCGTCTTTTTGAGGTGCAGCTTCCTGCAATTCACCCTCCGCCTCCTTAGAGCCACTAGTACTAGCCCCAAGGCGAGACTGGGCCGCACCATCATCAAAAGCCACACGCTTACCTTTACGGCGATCTCTCAAATTCTTTTGAGCCCGCAATGCATCCAATTTCACCCGAAGATCCTCCTGATCAGGGATAGGCGGCGAAGAATCATCTTTATTAGCAGGCCTAACTGGTGGGGCCTTTGATCTGTGCTTCTCATAGCACTCATCTTCATCATGTCCTAAGTGCTTGCAAACCCCACAATACTTAGGCAGTCGCTCGTAAATTACAGGCTGGATGATCACTTCTGTCCCAATCCCGAGCCCGATTTCCGTCTGTAGTGGCTCAAGTAAGTTAATCTCAACGCAAACCCGTGCCACACTAGGTCGTACCAAAGTCGCTGTAGATACATCCGTCCTGAGAGGTGTCCCCAGCAGATGGGCAATGCTAAATAATGCCTCCCGATCAAAAAACTGGATTGGCAACTCTGGCAAGCGAACCCACACTGGAACAATAGGCGACTCTTCCCTTGGATTAAATGTGGGTGTCCATTTAAAGACACGCATAGGAAATCCTTCTACAAACCAAGTAGATTTAATCCAGAGTTTAGTATAATCCTCCTCCAATGCAAATTTGATGAAGACATGCCGGACATTAATGGCCCCAACAGAGAAATCCCCACGAAATCCTTGGGCCAGCATCCAGCGTCGAAGATTTTGCATGGATGGATATCCATGCGAGAATTTCCCTACCAAGGCATAACGAAATGGTAGGGATAATCGAGAAATTTCATCGGACGAAAACCTCAGCACCTTCATTCCCTGATCCCGAGACAGAACACCCATCGGGCGGAATGAAGATGTCTCAAAAGATACCGGTGGCGGTGGAGGACGCACAGCTGCACCAGCAACCGCATCACGATAAGACCGCACCGGGGGCGACAAACCCCCTGCCGTAGCAGACATATTACCAATACACAGTCAGCCGCCAGTCAACAGCCCAAACCTCGTCAAAAACTCCGATGACCAACAGCACAAAATCTGACTAAATTCAGCAAATACGGCAAACAATGCGCAGCAAGAAACAGCAGCAGAGAAATTGCAGAAATCCGACGAATTACAGCAGTAAAAAACAGCAAACAGCGCAGCAGAAAATCCGCAGAATCCGACGGAATTCAGACGAGCAAATCCAGAAAAATGGCACCAATTCACAGCGAAATTGCAGCAACAACCGTGTAAGAACAGCGCAGCAGCAAAATTCATCAAATTTCAGCAACAAATCAGCAGCAAAAATCAGCAAGAATGCAGTAGAATATACGCAGAAGAACCGCAGTAAAAAAATCAACAAGAAAGCGGCAGAAAATTCAGCAACAACGCAGCAGAAAATTCACTGAAATCCGACTAACGAACCGCAGCAAAATTCAGCAAGAACGCAGCAGAAAATATGCAGAAATCCGTCGAACTAACAGCAGCAAAATTCAGCAAACGCAGCAGAAAATTCGCTGAAATCCGACTAACGAACAGCTGCAAAATTTATCAAGAATGCAGCAGAGAAAACGCAGACGTCCGACCGCAGTGAACAGACGAGCAAACAGCAGAAACAGCAGCAAAATTCCGCCAGACCGCAGCAGAAAATTCACAGCAGTGAACGTGCAGCAGCAGCCGCGAAAATGCAGCAGCAGCAGTGATCAATCCCAAACTCCGGCAACTCCAACGGCAAATCAATTACAAATCCAGCAACAAATCAACGAAATCCGCAGAAAAGCAACAATCCAGCAACCCAGAACAAGAATCAGCAAGATCCAAGCTGAAATCCCGCAAATCCGACGAAACAGCGAAATTTGCAGAACCCGCTAATCGCAGAAACAGTGAGAAAATTGACATAAATTGCAGCAAATCCGAAACACTCCAAACAGCCTCAAAAACCAAGATCAACAGCAACAATACGCAGCTAGCACCAGCAGCAAAAAACAGCAACAATTCGCTGCAAGAAAGTAGTGAAAAATCCGACCAAAAAAGCGCAGAAATTCCGACTAATTTCGCATAGAATCCGACGAATGGCCCAACCCAAACCAAACTCCTCCAACCACAATAAGCTACCAAACCAAACTCAGCAAATACCTCACGAAATTCAGAAAAATAACTCTTCCCAGCCTGCGCAGAAATCGCAGAAAACACGCGATACTTACCTCTTAAGCCCAGTCTCAATTCTCAATGAAAATTCAAATTGAAGGATGGGAAATGTTCCCCATGTGATGAGGGATCGATTGATATAAGCGGCAGCCAGAAATTCGTCGAAACGGAGGCGGAATCGACTTGAGAAACTCCCAGCAAAAAACAGTGCGAAAAAACAGCAACAACTTCGTTCACAGACCTAGGGCGCGTCAATTCTCCGGCAGCCTCACGCGCGGTGCAGTGACGACGGTCTTCTGACGGCGAGCAAGGTGGCGGCCGGAAGAAAAATTCCGGCGGCCGGCCGGCGGCGGCGCTGCAGCGGCAGCAATTAATGCACTGTGTGTGTGTGTGTGAAACATAGAGAGATTTTTGCCATTTTTAGATTGTACTCATTAAGGGATTTAGATTGTACTCATTCCAATTACCAGACTCGTAGAGCCCGGTATTGTTATTTATTGTCACTACCTCCCCGTGTCAGGATTGGGTAATTTGCGCGCCTGCTGCCTTGCTTGGATGTGGTAGCCGTTTCTCAGGCTCCCTCTCCGGAATCGAACCCTAATTCTCCGTCACCCGTCACCACCATAGTAGGCCACTATCCTACCATCGAAAGTTGATAGGGCAGAAATTTGAATGATGCGTCGCCGGCACGAGGGCCGTGCGATCCGTCGAGTTATCATGAATCATCGCAGCAACGGGCGGAGCCCGTGTCGACCTTTTATCTAATAAATGCATCCCTTCCAGAAGTCGGGGTTTGTTGCACGTATTAGCTCTAGAATTACTACGGTTATCCGAGTAGCAGGTACCATCAAACAAACTATAACTGATTTAATGAGCCATTCGCAGTTTCACAGTCTGAATTAGTTCATACTTACACATGCATGGCTTAATCTTTGAGACAAGCATATGACTACTGGCAGGATCAACCAGGTAGCATTCCTCACCGACTCCGCCGCCCGCATGGGACGAGCCCAAAACGGTGGCGGGCGTCGTTCGCACGAAGCGCCGAACGCTTGCTTTCGGGGCAAACAGAGGCCGAGGCCCTCGTACCCACCGTGTGTTCCGCATCCGAGAGATCGGGCGACGACGCAATGGGCCAACGACCCGGGCACGTGCGGCCGTGCGCGGGACGTGGGACACAGCGGGCGCCTTGAGGTCCACCCCGCGCCGCGGCCCCGAGGGGTGCAGCGCAGGGCGAAAACGGGACGTTCGGGACAATGGAATGCCTTCGCGATAGGTATGCAGCACAGGAAACCGACCGCGGCCAAGGCAGGAGCGCGCTTGGGCCGACGACTGAAGCGGCTTGCGGGGGATGTTGTCGCTGCCCGAGCAGGGATCCAACATGCCCACACACGCCAATCACCACTCACGCGCCCATTACGTACGCAATGCCCGAGCAGACAAGCCAACGCCCGCCGTCCCACGACGCATTCGAGCGTCGCGGTAGGCGAACGGCAGCAAGCACGCCCAAGCATGCCCCGGTAGGCACGAAGATTCGGGACGAAGCACGAGTTGGGAACCGAGGAGCACAAACCTAGGGACCGGACCGACTTGCCTGTGCGACGCCTCCACTTTCGCAGGCGACGGGCTACTAGCAAGCGCACCCAAAAGCATACCCCAGCTCCCGTGCGGGAGCCTTGCATGCCGGGATTGCCGACACTTCGCCAGCCACGTGCTACTGATCTCGGGGTCGCGGGCAACAGACGACGACGACGACCACCCGCCCTGTGTGGGTGCCACCGGGAGCCGACGGTCGGGGGTGCAAGCCGTCGCCGGCCGCCCTTGACGCCTCCATGTTCGCAGGCAACGGGCTACTAGCAAGCGCACCCAAAATCGGGATTGCCGACACTTCGCCCACCACAAGCTACTAATTTCAGCGTCGCAAGCCACAAGCGGCGACAAGCACCCCCGACCGTCGAATCCCGACGGCACCCACATCGGTCCGCTTATGCGGGGGGAGGCCAACAAGCATAAGCGGACCGACCGACCAACCTTTGTTTGGACGGGGCTTGTGTTGGCCATGTTTTAGCAAATCGCAATCGAAGCACGCCCCCGACGGCTTGCCGTTGCGGACGGGAAGGCATTCGGCGCACACGATGCAAATGGGCATCGGCCGCACGCAACACCGTAGACCCCCGCTCAAGCGCCCCACCGGAGTCCCTCGCCGGACTCTCGCTGCCAAAACAAGGCCAACACAAGCCACGCCCAAGCCATGAGGACGGCCGAGGCTTGGGGGCTGCGGGGGGGCCGCCTTGCCCCTGCCCGCCCCCAGCGCCCAGACCCCCCTCAAGCACCCTCCTGTGTGGGTGCCACCGGGAGCCGACGGGCGGGGGTGCAAGCCGTCGCCGGCTGCCCTTGACGCCTCCATGTTCGCAGGCACCGGGCTACTAGCAAGTGCACCCAAAATCGGGATTGCCGACACTTCGCCCACCACAAGCTACTTATTTCAGCGTCGCAAGCCACAAGCGGCGACAAGCACCCCCGACCGTCGAATCCCGATGGCACCCACATCGGTCCGCTTATGCGGGGGGAGGCCGACAAGCATAAGCGGACCGACCGACCAACCTTTGCTTGGACGGGGCTTGTGTTGGCCATGTTTTAGCAAATCGCAATCGAAGCACGCCCCCGACGGCTTGCCGTTGCGGACGGGAAGGCATTCGGCGCACACGATGCAAATGGGCATCGGCCGCACGCAACACCGTAGACCCCCGCTCAAGCGCCCCACCGGAGTCCCTCGCCGGACTCTCGCCGCCAAAACAAGGCCAACACAAGCCACGCCCAAGCCATGAGGACGGCCGAGGCTTGGGGGCTGCGGGGGGGCCGCCTTGCCCCTGCCCGCCCCGTCCGCCCAGACCCCCCTCAAGCACCCTCCTGTGTGGGTGCCACCGGGAGCCGACGGGCGGGGGTGCAAGCCGTCGCCGGCCGCCCTTGACGCCTCCATGTTCGCAGGCAACGGGCTACTAGCAAGCGCACCCAAAATCGGGATTGCCAACACTTCGCCCACCACAAGCTACTTATTTCAGCGTCGCAAGCCACAAGCGGCGACAAGCACCCCCGACCGTCGAATCCCGACGGCACCCACATCGGTCCGCTTATGCGGGGGGAGGCCGACAAGCATAAGCGGACCGACCGACCAACCTTTGCTTGGACGGGGCTTGTGTTGGCCATGTTTTAGCAAATCGCAATCGAAGCACGCCCCCGACGGCTTGCCGTTGCGGACGGGAAGGCATTCGGCGCACACGATGCAAATGGGCATCGGCCGCACGCAACACCGTAGACCCCCGCTCAAGCGCCCCGCAGGAGTCCCTCGCCGGACTCTCGCCGCCAAAACAAGGCCAACACAAGCCACGCCCAAGCCATGAGGACGGCCGAGGCTTGGGGGCTACGGGGGGGCCGCCTTGCCCCTGCCCGCCCCGTCCGCCCAGACCCCCCTCAAGCACCCTCCTCCCCCTATAATAGGCTTAAAAAAAAAAAGGCTTGTGACAGGAGTAGACATTGAAAGGGTTGAGCAACGCACTTTTTTGCATTTTTGAAGCATTTTAACGTATTTTTGCATGAAAATTTGCACGTCACCTCAAAATCACATGATTAATTCATTTTTGTTGAAATATTTTATTTTTGAGTTATGAAAATATTTATTTAATTATTTTAATTATTAAAAAAATAATAAAAAAAAGGGAAAAATCGGTAAAAAAAGGAGGGTTCACGTTCAAATCCCTTGTTTTCCAACAAAAACATTATGCATACATGAGCATTACGTATTCATAATCACTTCCGTACGAGTTATCAGATGGAGCAACATCGATGTTTTTTGGGAACGCCCTGTCAGTTGTCTTCCCACAATCATCAAAATCGGAC
>NC_142669.1:182500-185000 GCF_026168435.1 Sesamum indicum
GGTGCCTGAGGCGCTATCGGCCTGAAGCAGAATCCCATAGCCAATGCCCGGTGCAAGTCACCCTTCCATTGTATGCTCGTCATGATCCGAGCTGCATACAACGTGCGGAGGTGGCGCTGAACCTCCAATATGGTGCCCGTGGCTGTAAAATGTGCCCCATGATATTTTGCAGCATTGCGCTGCGTCCAAGTAGACCATAGGATCAGAAATGGGACCAAAGTGCGAATATGCAAATCCGAGTGAAACGGGGTAGAGTATCGCCAAAAATGCACCAGATTAACCAGGTCCCCGGTTTCACACAGCTGAAGCCCAAAGACATTAGCAAAGTGCAGCCACACTTCCCGAACAACTTCCCCTTCTACAAAGAGATGAGAGATGCTCTCCTCTGCCTCGCAACATTGGCATTTTGATGCGAAACTAAAGCCCTTTCGCTTCATGCGTTCATCCACTGGGATCCAATCCTGGAAAAGCCGCCACAAAAAGACCGACACCGTTGGCCTCAAGGATCGGTGCCATATATCTGTAAAGAGTTGCCGCCGAGGAGACGCCACTCGAATGGCCTCCCATGCCGATGCTGTGGAAAACGTCCCATTACTCGTCGCGGTCCACACAATTCTGTCCCTCTGTCCCGCTGCAATAGGAATTCGGCAGATAATATGCGCGATCTGTGGCGGGACTATCCTGAAAATTTTGGGAACATTCCATTCTCCCTCATGCCAGTAATAACATACCGGCTCCATAGTGTCAGGGGCCCCTCGAACGAGCTGGGCTAGAGGCTTCTCACCAAACCAATTATCAAGCACCCTCCTGTGTGGGTGCCACCGGGAGCCGACGGGCGGGGGTGCAAGCCGTCGCCGGCCGCCCTTGACGCCTCCATGTTCGCAGGCAACGGGCTACTAGCAAGCGCACCCAAAATCGGGATTGCCGACACTTCGCCCACCACAAGCTACTTATTTCAGCGTCGCAAGCCACAAGCGGCGACAAGCACCCCCGACCGTCGAATCCCGACGGCACCCACATCGGTCCGCTTATGCGGGGGGAGGCCGACAAGCATAAGCGGACCGACCGACCAACCTTTGCTTGGACGGGGCTTGTGTTGGCCATGTTTTAGCAAATCGCAATCGAAGCACGCTCCCGACGGCTTGCCGTTGCGGACGGGAAGGCATTCGGCGCACACGATGCAAATGGGCATCGGCCGCACGCAACACCGTAGACCCCCGCTCAAGCGCCCCGCCGGAGTCCCTCGCCGGACTCTCGCCGCCAAAACAAGGCCAACACAAGCCACACCCAAGCCATGAGGACGGCCGAGGCTTGGGGGCTACGGGGGGGCCGCCTTGCCCCTGCCCGCCCCGTCCGCCCAGACCCCCCTCAAGCACCCTCCTCCCCCTATAATAGGCTTAAAAAAAAAAAGGCTTGTGACAGGAGTAGACATTGAAAGGGTTGAGCAACGCACTTTTTTGCATTTTTGAAGCATTTTAACGTATTTTTGCATGAAAATTTGCACGTCACCTCAAAATCACATGATTAATTCATTTTTGTTGAGTTATGAAAATATTTATTTAATTATTTTAATTATTAAAAAAATAATAAAAAAAAGGGAAAAATCGGTAAAAAAAGGAGGGTTCACGTTCAAATCCCTTGTTTTCCAACAAAAACATTATGCATACATGAGCATTACGTATTCATGATCACTTCCGTACGAGTTATCAGATGGAGCAACATCGATGTTTTTTGGGAACGCCCTGTCAGTTTTCTTCCCACAATCATCAAAATCGGACAAACAAGCTTCGCGATGTTTCGAGACCCGACAAATAAGCCGTGGGCAAGATGTCTTTGCATTCTAAAGTCATCATTGGGACGAGTGTTGCAAATGTTTCGGAAAAACGGCGTGATCGAAGGCGACGGCCACGAGAGTAGTGCCGGACGGCAGCAGACGCCCCAGCGCCCACAGGCCGACGGCAGCAGACGGGCACCCGTGCAGGAAGCCCCTGCCGACGTGCGCGCCCGTGCAGGAAGCCCCTGCCGACGCGCGTGCGCGCGCCGTGCGGACAGTGCCGGCCTGCGCGCGCGGGCCCCGTGCGGACCGTGCCGGCCAGCGCGCGCGCGCCCCGTGCGGGCCGTGCCGGCCAGCGCGCGCGCGCCCCGTGCGGACAGTGCCGGCCAGCGGGCGCGCGCCCCGTGCGGGCAGTGCCGGCCAGCGCGCGTGCGCCCCGTGCGCCCTGTGCCGGCCAGCACGCGCGCGCCCCGTGCGGACACTGCGATGCCGGCCAGCGCGCGCGCGCCCCGTGCGGGCAGTGCCGGCCTGCGCGCGCGCGCGCCCCGTGCGGGCAGTGCCGGCCTGCGCGCGCGCGCGCCCCGTGCGGGCTGTGCCGGCCGCGCGCGCGCGCGCGCCCCGTGCGGGCAGTGCCTGCCTGGGCCGACCCCGTGCGGACAGTGCCTGCCTGCGCGCGCGCCCCGTGCGGACAGTGCCGTGCCGGCCTGCGGGGGCGCGCAGGCAGAC
>NC_142669.1:230000-232500 GCF_026168435.1 Sesamum indicum
GCTTCATCTATCCAGACGATTCTCAGTCGCTCACTTCCGGGGTGGTGCCAAGCCAACAACTTTGACACCATTGCCGGCGGACGTATCCTTGTGGTTTGGGATCCGGCAATCATTGACATACATCCGGTGGATATTTCGCCCCAAGTGATTCACTGCCGTGCCACGAATAAGTCCTCTCAAATCTCCTTCTGTATTTCATTTACATATGGCATTTATTCTGTTGTTAATAGAAGGAACATGTGGGAGAAACTTTCTGATTTGGGCCAATCACGGAATATGCCATGGCTTATTATGGGGGATTTCAACTGTGTTAAATCTCCCAATGAGAAGCAGCTTGGAGTGGCCCCATCTTGGTATGAGCTTAAGGATTTTGTGGACTGCTGCACAGCGCTTGGATTACACGACGTTCCCACTACCGGTTGCTACTACACTTGGTATTCCAACAATGAAAGCAACCCCGTATGGTGCAAGCTCGACCGGGTCCTTTGCAACAATGCATGGCTTGAGGGCGGTTTACATTGCAGTGCCCATTTCAATCCACCGGGATGCCTCTCCGACCACTCTCCGGGTATTGTTTCTATCTTTGATCCTGCACCGACTAAACCAAAACCGTTTCGCTTTTTCAATATGTGGGCAGATCATCCGGATTTCCTAGCTACTGTCGAAGCTAATTGGAATTTGAGCGTGGATGGAACGGCGCAATTTTGCCTTTGCAAGAGATTGAAAGCACTTAAAGGCGAACTTAAGGCATTCAACTCGCAGCATTACAGCCACATTTCCGCTAGGGCCAAAGAGGCTGATCATACCCTGCAAGTAGCCCAGAATCAACTTGAATCCAACCCGGGAGATGTGGCGCTACGGAACTCTTTGGGTGATCTTAGGAAGAGGACCGTCTTCCTTGCCGAGGCCGAAAGGCAGTTCTTCTACCAGAAGGCCAAGATCCACTACTTAAAAGAAGGGGACCGCAACACCAAATTCTTCCATGACATGGTGAAGAGGAATGTCGCCAAGAATTCCATTGGGGCAGTCACTAGGGCGGATGGGACCGTTATCACTGCTGCCGAGGATATTGCCCAAGAGTTCGTTGATTACTATACATCACTCTTGGGCACTGAGGCTCACACCCTCCCTGTCGATGATGGTGTGTTTGAATGGGGCCCCATACTCTCCCCCGAGCAGACCACGGACCTTTGTCGGGCAGTCACGCCGTTGGAGGTTAAGGAGGCCATCTTTCACATAAGCGACAATAAAGCTCCCGGCCCAGACGGATATTCCTCGTGCTTTTTCAAGAAAGCATGGAACATTGTGGGTGATCAAGTTTGCAGGGCCGTCTTGGATTTCTTTAGGTGTGGGCGGATGCTACGGCAACTCAACCACACTATCATTGCCCTAGTGCCAAAATCAGATCATTCCACACGTGTTGCGGATTACCGGCCGATTTCGTGCTGCAATGTGATCTACAAGGCCATCACGAAAATCATCTCGGACCGGCTAGCGCCTGTTTTGGAGCATTTGATTGATCGATGCCAAGCAGCATTCGTTGGAGGCCGCAATATCACCGACAACATTTTTTTGGCCCAAGAAATGGTGCGGCAGTACTCGAGGAAACGGATTTCACCTCGATGTACTATCAACGTCGATCTCCGCAAGGCATTCGATTCGGTCTCATGGTCATTTCTCGATCGAGTGCTTCACGGGTTTGGTTTTCCACCACTGTTTATTAATTGGATTATGGAATGCGTTTGCAATTCTTCTTTTTCAGTGGCGTTGAACGGCTCCCTTCATGGGTTTTTTCGGGGGAAGAAAGGCCTAAGGCAAGGAGACTCGATGTCGCCGGCCCTCTTCCTTCTTTGCATGGAATATTTCTCTCGATTGGTCAAGAGGAAAACAACCAATTCGGACTTCAACTTTCACCCTAAGTGCGAGAAGTTGAAAATCACGCACCTCCTCTTCGCCGACGACCTCATGCTTTTCTCTCGTGGCGACCTTCCATCTATCCACATCTTGATAGAATGTCTCCAAGAGTTCAGGGACGCATCCGGCCTCACCGTCAATACCTCGAAGTCAAGCATTTTCACAGCGGGCATCCAAAATGAGGAGCTTGATGGGATTCTCGCTCGGACAGAATTTGCGAGAGGTGAGATGCCGGTCAGATACCTTCGCATTCCACTAGCGGCACAGCGGTTTTCGGTCACCAACTACTCACCGCTTGTGGATCATATTGCCAACTGCATTTCGAAGTGGACGGGCAAATCCCTCTCTTATGCAGGCCGACTGGAACTTATTCGCTCAGTTATTCAGGGTGTGGAGTGCTTTTGGCTCCAAGTTTTCCCACTTCCAGCGGCGGTCATAGAGAAAATTCACCGTCTGTGCAGAAATTTTCTATGGAACTCTAGGAGGGCACCGGTCGCTTGGGAGGAAATCTGCCATCCCAAGGAAGAAGGTGGACTTGGCATCAGGCACATTCAGTCTTGGAACGTGGCTCTACTTGCTCGGGTTC
>NC_142669.1:290000-295000 GCF_026168435.1 Sesamum indicum
GTCGTGTGGCTAGTAGTCCGCTGACTACGTCCGCCAATACCTCCGCTCGGCACTAATGCAGCGCGCCGAATATATCAGAGTCGGGAGGAACAAATCACAAAATCGTAAATTGCGCACGCGGATTCAGAAAACCAAATTGCATTGAACTGAAAATGCGTATACAATGATCAACGATGCTAGAGCAAGGGGTTCGCCTTGAGGGGGACTCCAACACGTCACTAAACCAAGCTTCTTGAACTCATTCCCCCCTATAATAGGCTTAAAAAAATAAATCCTATCGCCTACACTAGACACTAGGAGAGCTGAAATTTGCAACTCAAGAGGCGTAACGTCCCCTTGAGGAATCTAAACAACATAAAGCAAATAACAAAGCAGTAACAAAGCAATAAAAGACCTACACCTAAGACTCTAAGACTAGTTGGGTGTCCAGCGTCTGTCGATGAAGGCTGAGTGGTCGGCCATGTAGAACGGTTGAGTGGCCGAAGTGCGCGTCACGGGGCCTAGTGAATGGGCAGCCCGTGACATTCTCCCCCACCTGAGATAGCGACGTCCCCGGCGCTACGGAAGCATGGTACGCTTCGACAAGAGGTAGAAACGCCTTTAGGTTTGTCACTCGCTCCCAAGTGTTCTCCTCGCTGCTGCATCCCCTCCATTTCACCAAGTACTCGGTGTGGTCTTTCTTCGCGGTACTTGTCACTCGATGATCTAGGATTACTTCAGCCACCTTCTCCTTCGTCTTCTTCAATTCGAGTTGTGGGCGGCTGGGTTGATTGCGGGTATCGTCTTCCTTGTCTGCTGAATACTTCTTCAATTGGCTGACATGGAAAACGTTGTGGATCTTCCACCACGGCGGCAACTCCACCTTGTACGCCACCGTCCCAATACGCCTAAGGACAGGCAAAGGACCAACATATTTCTGCATCAACCGAGGATCTCTCCACCTTGATGACTTTGACAATTTCGGATTCGGGACCTTCACCAGCACCAGGTTTCCCGCATTGAACTCAATGAAGCGGCGATTCTGATCTGCATACGTCTTCATCCGCTTCTGAGCTGTCTCCAGGCAACTTCTAACGATATCAACATTCTTCTTCCACTCCTGGGAGAAACTTCGAGTAAGAGGGGATCTCACACTTTGTGGGATGTCAAGAGTGTGACGAAGGAGCGGCTGCTGCCCAGTAACGATTTCAAAAGCGCTCTTGTTGGTGGTGGAAGAGCTCTTTTGAACATTGAAATATAGCTGAGCGACATCCAAGAGCTTCACCCAATCCTTCTGCGTACCTCGCACAAAGTGCCGAAGGTAGTCCTCCAACATAGAATTAAAGCGTTCTGTCTGACCATCGGACTGTGGATGATAGCTCGAGCTCATGGAAGGTGTGGACCCGAGAAGTTTGAACAACTTGGTCCGGAAGACGCCAGTAAATCGGGAGTCACGATCACTGACAATATCTTTTGGCAGTCCCCAATGCTTGACGATGTGCTTGGAAAAGAGATGAGCTGTCCCTTCTGCTGTAACGTGTTTGGGTGCTGCGATAAATGTAGCATATTTTGACAAACGATCTACCACGACGATGATAGAGCCTAAGTTCTCGACCTTAGGCAATCCAGAGATGTAATCCATGGAGACGCTCTCCCATGGACGCTTTGGGATGGGAAGTGGTTGTAGTAGACCGGCCTTCTTCTGATGGTCTGCCTTGTCCTGCTGACAAATCAACCAAGTGCGGACATGCATCTCGATATCGTCCCGCATCTGTGGCCAGTGATAGGCCCTCCGCACCGAAGCAAACGTGCGCTCCTGTCCTTGGTGTCCCGCCCAAAGTGTGTCGTGGTATTCGGAAAGAAGTGATTTCCGTAGGTCCCCGCCTCTCGGAACGTATACGCGGTTTCCCTTGGTCATCAGCAATCCATCCTCGATCCAAAAGTGTCGAGCCTTGCCCTGCTCGACAAGCCGAATCAGGCGTCGCGCCTCGGGATCTCTCGGTAGTAACTCCCGCACCTGATCCTTCGTAGGGATAGCAGCCGCGCTAGAAGAGAGCGCTGCTATCGACTCCAAGTTCGCCAAGTCCGCCCTGCGGCTCAAGGCATCTGCTGACTGCTTCCTAAGCTCCACAAGCTTAGGTTGCGGTATTCTGTACAGTGCCCTAGCGGGCGGTCTCGTGCCAGGCACCAACTCGATCTCGTGATCCACTGCCCTCTTCGGTGGTAGCTTCCGAGGCAGCTCGTCTGGCATCACGTCTTTAGACTCCCCCAACAGTTCCTTACTACCGCCCGGGGTGGGCCCTGACACCTCTTCCATCTCTTCAAAACAAAGGGTACCCAAGTAGGAGATCTCATCCTGCTTGTGCCCCTTCTCAAACTGCATGGCCGACAAGTTCTTTCCTCCAGTACGTCCGGCCAAGGTAGGAATGACACACGGCTTCGCCCCCAACATCATCAGCGAATCGGCATGAGGTAAGACGCAGTGCGTGTATCCCGTAGAAATTCAAGCCCAAGGATAAGCTTGAAGTCGTCCATTGCCACAACAGAAAGATTGGTCTTGCCCTCATAAGCACCAACCTTAATCAGCACAGACTTGGCTACACCGGCAATGGGTTGTGCAACCGAGTTGATCGCCTTCACACGCCCAACTCCCTTCTCCAGCACGAGCCCGAGTCTCGCCACTTCGGCGCTCGCAAGGTAGTTGTGAGAGGCTCCAGTGTCGATCATGGCTCGAATCGGCTTGCCATGAATCTTCACATCAACGAACATCAACCCTTTCTTCCTAAGAATCCGGGGCTGAACATCTTCTTCTTTCTTCTCCGGCTGCTCCACAGTAAGAGCCGGGATGGTCTTTTTCGCAAGGGGTGGCGCGACTCTCTTCGCCGCCACCGTAGAGAATGTGTTGCACCATTGGTTCACGGCCCCCAAGTTGTCCTCATCCTCCTCCGTGTCATTCTCACCACCTGCCTCTGCTTGTGGCTCCACACTCTTTGAGGACGACGCCTTGTCGGTAAAGGTCGTTGCCAATGCATTCAACACCTGTCTCTTCGGGCAATCCCGATACATATGCGGGCCATCGCAGATCAAACACCCTCTCCTCCTCTCGGGTGCTCCCTGCCTGTTCTCTTGGGGCCTGTTCCTGTCCGAACCGCCCTGTGAACCATTCTGAGCATGGGGCCTCTGGTCTCCCCCACCTCTGTTGAAGTTATTCCTGAACCATCTCGTCCCATTCGACTTCTCCCGCTCAGGACTAGGCGTCGCCTGCCTATCCTTTTGAGTCTCTAGGTTGAAATCGGCCAGGCGTTCGGCCGCGATGATAGCCGAACTCAAATCAGTCACTCGTTGCATCTGCAACTCGTTTCTCGCCCACTGTTTCAAGCCTTCCATTAAAGTGAACAGCTTTTCTGCCTCCGACATGTCTCGGATGTTCAGCATCAGCGCTGAGAAAGCTTTGACATATTCCCGCACGGAACCTGTATGTTCAAGCTTTCGCAATGCCCTCCTGGCATTGTACTCCACATTCTCGGGGAAGAACTGCTCTCTGATCGCCTCCCGTAGAAGAGCCCACGTGTCGAGCTGTATTTGATGAGCCTGGATTTCCGCAAACTTGGTCCGCCACCACAGCTTTGCGTCACCAGTCAGGTACATGGTCGCAGTCGCAACCTTCCTTGCCTCGTCCCGCACGTCTGCCGCAAGGAAGTACTGTTCCATGTCTAAGAGGAAGTTCTCGACCTCCTTCGCATCACGCTCACCGCTATAGGCCTTCGGTTCTGGTATTCGAAGCCTAGCACCGGGGTCGTGAGCAACCATAGGCGTGCTACCCACTGCACGCTGGAGCAGTCCGATCTGAATGGACATCTGCTCCATGTCACGCCGCATATCGGCAATGCTGTCGTTTCCGAATACGCCAGCCATCTCCGGAATCACCTGCCGACATTCGTCCAACTCCGAATTCAGCACCGTGATCTCAGATTCCAGGGAAGAGACCGTCGTCTCCAATTCCACCAACCGGGAGTGTCCGTCCTCCGGGTTCTCAGCTCTCTCGCTGGATGAAGCTGCGGCATGTCGCGGGCTTTCCGGATCTTGCCCCGATGCCTTCGCAGCAGTAGCGGTACGCCTCGGCCCCATCGTGGCACGAGGCTCTGATACCACCTCTCACGAGGCGCCTATCACACAGCGCGTCGTGTGGCTAGTAGTCCGCTGACTACGTCCGCCAATACCTCCGCTCGGCACTAATGCAGCGCGCCGAATATATCAGAGTCGGGAGGAACAAATCACAAAATCGTAAATTGCGCACGCGGATTCAGAAAACCAAATTGCATTGAACTGAAAATGCGTATACAATGATCAACGATGCTAGAGCAAGGGGTTCGCCTTGAGGGGGACTCCAACACGTCACTAAACCAAGCTTCTTGAACTCATTCCCCCCTATAATAGGCTTAAAAAAATAAATCCTATCGCCTACACTAGACACTAGGAAAGCTGAAATTTGCAACTCAAGAGGCGTAACGTCCCCTTGAGGAATCTAAACAACATAAAGCAAATAACAAAGCAGTAACAAAGCAATAAAAGACCTACACCTAAGACTCTAAGACTAGTTGGGTGTCCAGCGTCTGTCGATGAAGGCTGAGTGGTCGGCCATGTAGAATGGTTGAGTGGCCGAAGTGCGCGTCACGGGGCCTAGTGAATGGGCAGCCCGTGACACCGTGTCAGGATTGGGTAATTTGCGCGCCTGCTGCCTTCCTTGGATGTGGTAGCCGTTTCTCAGGCTCCCTCTCCGGAATCGAACCCTAATTCTCCGTCACCCTTTACCACCATAGTAGGCCACTATCCTACCATCGAAAGTTGATAGGGCAGAAATTTGAATGATGCGTCGCCGGCACGAGGGCCGTGCGATCCGTCGAGTTATCATGAATCATCGCAGCAATGGGCGGAGCCCGTGTCGACCTTTTATCTAATAAATGCATCCCTTCCAGAAGTCGGGGTTTGTTGCACGTATTAGCTCTAGAATTACTACGGTT
>NC_142669.1:305000-307500 GCF_026168435.1 Sesamum indicum
CCACTCGAATGGCCTCCCATGCCGATGCTGTGGAAAACGTCCCATTACTCGTCGCGGTCCACACAATTCTGTCCCTCTGTCCCGCTACAATAGGAATTCGGCAGATAATATGCGCGATCTGTGGCGGGACTATCCTGAAAATTTTGGGAACATTCCATTCTCCCTCATGCCAGTAATAACATACCGGCTCCATAGTGTCAGGGGCCCCTCGAACGAGCTGGGCTAGAGGCTTCTCACCAAACCAATTATCATGCCAGAAAGATACTGCGCCTTGGCCCAAAGTCCAAAAGATTAGAGGTTCTGCCACATCCCTGATCCGACATAAGCGATGCCAAACAGAGGAATGATTGCGATTATACGGCACATGAGTAGGGTGAAGAGCCCTACAATAGCGATCATGCAAGTACTCCGACCACAAGGATGATTTAAGCCTAAATCGCCACCAAAGTTTCATCGAAAAAGCCCTAACATACTCCGCCAAACTCCGAATACCCAAACCACCTTCTGCTACTGGTCTACAGATCTTATCCCATGAACACCAATGAATATGCCGGCGGCCATTATATGAGCCCCAAAAGAAACCATTGAATATGCGCTCAATGGTTATCAAGACAGATTTAGGTGGATGGATTACTTGAAGCAGATGTAAAGGCATAGCCTGCAACACACTTCGAATCAAGGCTAGCCTCCCTCCATGGGATAGATTCGTCATTGCCCACCCCTGTAGCATGTCACGTATTCTGGAAATGAGCGAATCAAACAAACATGCCTTCCGATTACCCTTGTATAGAGGGACACCCAAATATGTGACTGGGAGATATTTTAGCTGGTAACCCATAACGTATTGTACCTCTTGCAATTGTGACAATGGTACCTGCCGGCTCAGAATAAAAGAACTCTTTGCGCTATTTATCCGCTGTCCGGACACCCGCTCATATGCGTGGAGAAAATCACGGAGCAATTCCATGTGCTGCCTACAGATGTTAGTAAAGATCATCATATCATCGGCATATGCTAGGTGAGATACCCGAACCCGACCCGGTGACTGGTAATACATCGTTGGGTGCACCACAAAAAGCGTATTCAGTCCCTGAGATAAGTAATCTGCAGCAAGCACAAATAACGCCGGGGATAATGGATCCCCCTGCCGCAAGCCGCGTGTCGAATGAAAGAATCCAGCGTGCTCTCCATTCACTAGGACTGAGAACCAACAGTTTGATACAGCATTAGCCACCAAGTTAATCCAATGCTGCGGGAAACCCTTTAGTCGCAAGACTTGAAAGAGGAACTCCCAGTTAACCCGATCATAAGCTTTGGCCATATCAAGCTTAAAAATAACATTCGCCTCCGACCGGCGCGACTCCAATGAGTGAACTAATTCTTGCGCCAACAGGACATTATCACTCAACAATCGTCCCGAGACAAACCCACTCTGGGATGGGGATAGCACCTTCGGCAAGACATGCCCAAGTCTGATAGACATCAACTTCGTGCAGATCTTATTCGTAACATTACATAAACTTATTGGCCGATACTCACTCCAAAAAACTGGGCTGGCGGTCTTTGGAATAAGAGAGATGGTAGTAGCTGTGAAACTCTTCAGCATAGCTATACCACGAAAAAACTCAGATACTGCACAGAAAACATCCTCTGAGACGAGATCCCAGCAGGTATGATAGAAAATCGCCCCAAATCCATCTGGTCCTGCAACACTCTCCGGCTCAATGCAGAAAACTGCCTCCCGAACCTCTGCCATCGTCGGCATGGTACACAAGAAACACCTGTCCTCATCTGTCAGGCCATCCTCTAGGCAATCTCGATCCATCTCGTCGGGAAACGCTGGCTCTGCGGATAGGAGCTGCTCAAAGAAAGAAGCCGCCGATCTCTTAATTCCTACCGGATCAGTTAAAACCTCCCCCTCATGCTGTATCTCAAAGATCGTGCCACGAAACCTCCTCTTCTGAACTAAAGAGTGGAAGTATCTCGTGTTTCGCTCCCCATCTTTAGCCCATTTGATCCCGGCCTTTTGTTTCCAAAATGCCTCCTCTTGGGTCAACACCCGAACCAACACTGCCGAGCACCGACTCCGCTCCACAAGCGTGCGATCACAAGGATTAATATCATATGCCTCATCAGCCTCCTTGAGATCTCGCTCCGCCGCTGCAACCCTATCAAACACATTCCCAAAGACTGTTCTGTTCCATTCCTTCAGACAGTGCTTCAAGCGAGTCAATTTCTGCTGAAGGCGAACCATACCACTCCCGATCGTTGGGTATTGCCAATTCCGACGAACAACCTCGAGAAATCCCGGATGCGTGATCCACATGTGTTGAAACCGAAAAGATGATGCCTTTTGCGTCACAATAGTCTCTGCAACAACCAATAATCCACGATGATCCGATTTGGAGAGCTCAAGATGAGTAACTTGTGTTTTCGAAAATACGTCCATCCAACTATCAGTCACCAGGACCCGATCTAGATGTTGCCGCAACCGACGACT
>NC_142669.1:317500-320000 GCF_026168435.1 Sesamum indicum
AAAGCACTTCTTTCCGAATGCCACGACACACTTTGGGCGGGACACTAAGGACAGCAGCGCACGTTTGCTTCGGTGCGGAGGGCCTATCATTGGCCACAGATGCGGGACGATGTCGAGACGCATGTCCGCACTTGTTTGATTTGTCAGCAGGACAAGGCAGACCATCAGAAGAAGGCCGGTCTGCTGCAACCACTTCCCATCCCAAAGCGTCCATGGGAGAGCGTCTCCATGGATTACATCTCTGGATTGCCTAAGGTCGAGAACTTAGGCTCTATCATCGTCGTGGTAGATCATTTTTCAGAATATGCTACATTCATCGCAGCACCCAAGCATGTCACAGCAGAAGGGACAGCTCATCTCTTCTTCAAGCAGATCGTCAAGTATTGGGGACTGCCAAAAGATATTATCAGTGACCGTGACTCCCGATTCACTGGCGTCTTCCGGACCGAGTTGTTCAAACTTCTCGGGTCCACACGTTCCATGAGCTCGAGCTATCATCCACAGTCCGATCGTCAGACAGAACGCTTTAATTCTACGTTGGAGGACTACCTTCGGCACTTTGTGCGAGGTACGCAGAAGGATTGGGTGAAGCTCTTGGATGTCGCTCAGCTATATTTCAATGTTCAAAAGAGCTCTTCCACCACCAACAAGAGCGCTTTTGAAATCGTTACTGGGCAGCAGCCGCTCCTTCCTCACACCCTTGACATTCCCCAAAGTGTGAGATCCCCTTTTACTCGAAGTTTCTCCCAGGAGTGGAAGAAGAATGTTGATATCGTTAGAAGTTGCCTGGAGACAGCTCAGAAGCGGATGAAGAAGTATGCAGATCAGAATCGCCGCTTCATTCAGTTCAATGTGGGAGACCTGGTGCTGGTGAAGGTCCCGAATCCGAAATTGTCAAAGTCATCAAGGTGGAGAGATCCTCGGTTGATGTAGAAATATGTTGGTCCTTTGCCTGTCCTTAGGCGTATTGGGAAGGTGGCGTACAAGGTGGAGTTGCGGCCGTGGTGGAAGATCCACAACGTTTTTCATGTCAGCCAATTGAAGAAGTATTCAGCAGACAAGGAAGACGATACCCGCACTCAACCCAGCCGCCCACAACTTGAATTGAAGAAGACGAAGGAGAAGGTGGCTGAAGTAATCCTAGATCACCGAGTGACGAGTACCGCAAAGAAAGACCACACAGAGTACTTGGTGAAATGGAGGGGATGCAGCAGCGAGGAGAACACTTGGGAGCGAGTGACAAACCTAAAGGCGTTTCTACCTCTTGTCGAAGCGTACCATGCTTCCATAGCGCCGAGGACGTCGCTATCTCAGGTGGGGGAGAATGTCACGGGTTGCCCATTCACTAGGCCCCGTGACGCGCACTTCGGCCACTCAACCGTTCTACATGGCCGACCACTCAGCCTTCATCGACAGACGCTGGACAACCAACTAGTCTTAGAGTCTTAGGTGTAGGCCTTTTATTGCTTTGTTACTGCTTTGTTATTTGCTTTCTGTTGTTTAGATTCCTCAAGGGGACGTTACGCCTCTTGAGTTGCAAATTTCAGCTCTTCTAGTGTCTAGTGTAGACGATAGGATTTATTTTTTTAAGCCTATTATAGGGGGGGAATGAGTTCAAGAAGCTTGGTTTAGTGACGTGTTGGAGTCCCCCTCAGGCGAACCCCTTGCTCTAGCATCGTTGATCATTGTATACGCATTTTCAGTTCAATGCAATTTGGTTTTCTAAATCCACGTGCGCAATTTACGGTTTTGTGATTTGTTCCTCCCGACTCTGATATATTCGGCGCGCTGCATTAGTGTCGAGCGGAGGTATTGGCGGACGTAGTCAGCGGACTACTAGCCACACGACGCGCTGTGTGATAGGCGCCTCGTGAGACCGTGTCAGGATTGGGTAATTTGCGCGCCTGCTGCCTTCCTTGGATGTGGTAGCCGTTTCTCAGGCTCCCTCTCCGTCACCACCATAGTAGGCCACTATCCTACCATCGAAAGTTGATAGGGCAGAAATTTGAATGATGCGTCGCCGGCACAAGGGCCGTGCGATCCGTCGAGTTATCATGAATCATCGCAGCAACGGGCGGAGCCCGTGTCGACCTTTTATCTAATAAATGCATCCCTTCCAAAAGTCGGGGTTTGTTGCACGTATTAGCTCTAGAATTACTACGGTTATCCGAGTAGCAGGTACCCATCAAACAAACTATAACTGATTTAATGAGCCATTCGCAGTTTCACAGTCTGAATTAGTTCATACTTACACATGCATGGCTTAATCTTTGAGACAAGCATATGACTACTGGCAGGATCAACCAGGTAGCATTCCTCACCGACTCCGCCGCCCGCATGGGACGAGCCCCAAACGGTGGCGGGCGTCGTTCGCACGAAGCGCCGAACGCTTGCTTTCGGGGCAAACAGAGGCCGAGGCCCTCGTACCCACCGTGTGTTCCGCATCCGAGAGATCGGGCGACGACGCAATGGGCCAGCGACCCGAGCACGTGCGGCCGTG
>NC_142669.1:337500-340000 GCF_026168435.1 Sesamum indicum
CAGATGCCCTAGACCGTAAGAGTTGGAGAACCACTGTAGCATCCACCTCAACCACTATGGGTGCTAAACTGTGTGCTCGAGCTAGCTCTAAACCTCGCCAGACAGCAGTAAGCTCTGAGACCACACTAGTGGCTGTGCCCAAAGCAAACTGGTATGCCAAACGCACCTGTCCATCTGCATCCCGAATAATGCCTGCCGCTGCTGCCGGCCCGGGATTTCCGAGCGATGACCCATCCGAATTAAGTTTGAACCACGCCGGAGAGGGGGTACTCCAACGCACCACTCTGGGTGCCTGAGGCACTATCGGCCTGAAGCAGAATCCCATAGCCAATGCCCGGTGCAAGTCACCCTTCCATTGTATGCTCGTCATGATCCGAGCTGCATACAACGTGCGGAGGTGGCGCTGAACCTCCAATATGGTCCCCGTGGCTGTAAAATGTGCCCCATGATATTTTGCAGCATTGCGCTGCGTCCAAGTAGACCATAGGATCAGAAATAGGACCAAAGTGCGAATATGCAAATCCGAGTGAAACGGGGTAGAGTATCGCCAAAAATGCACCAGATTAACCAGGTCCCCGGTTTCACACAGCTGAAGCCCAAAGACATTAGCAAAGTGCAGCCACACTTCCCGAACTACTTCCCCTTCTACAAAGAGATGAGAGATGCTCTCCTCTGCCTCGCAACATTGGCATTTTGATGCGAAACTAAAGCCCTTTCGCTTCATTCGTTCATCCACTGGGATCCAATCCTGGAAAATCCGCCACAGAAAGACCGACACCGTTGGCCTCAAGGATCGGTGCCATATATCTGTAAAGAGTTGCCGCTGAGGAGACGCCACTCGAATGGCCTCCCATGCCGATGCTGTGGAAAACGTCCCATTACTCGTCGCGGTCCACACAATTCTGTCCCTCTGTCCCGCTGCAATAGAAATTCGGCAGATAATATGCGCGATCTGTGGCGGGACTATCCTGAAAATTTTGGGAACATTCCATTCTCCCTCATGCCAGTAATAACATACCGGCTCCATAGTGTCAGGGGCCCCTCGAACGAGCTGGGCTAGAGGCTTCTCACCAAACCAATTATCATGCCAGAAAGATACTGCGCCTTGGCCCAAAGTCCAGAAGACTAGAGGTTCTGCCACATCCCTGATCCGACATAAGCGATGCCAAACAGAGGAATGATTGCGATTATACGGCACATGAGTAGGGTGAAGAGCCCTACAATAGCGATCATGCAAGTACTCCGACCACAAGGATGATTTAAGCCTAAATCGCCACCAAAGTTTCATCGAAAAAGCCTTAACATACTCCGCCAAACTCCGAATACCCAAACCACCTTCTGCTACTGGTCTACACATCTTATCCCATGAACACCAATGAATATGCCGGCGGCCATTATATGAGCCCCAAAAGAAATCATTGAATATGCGCTCAATGGTTATCAAGACAGATTTAGGCGGATGGATTACTTGAAGCAGATGTAAAGGCATAGCCTGCAACACACTTCGAATCAAGGCTAGCCTCCCTCCATGGGATAGATTCGTCATTGCCCACCCCTGTAGCATGTCACGTATTCTGGAAATGAGCGAATCAAACAAACATGCCTTCCGATTACCCTTGTATAGAGGGACACCCAAATATATGACTGGGAGATATTTTAGCTGGTAACCCATAACGTATTGTACCTCTTGCAATTGTGACGATGGTACCTTCCGGCTCAGAATAAAAGAACTCTTTGCACTATTTATCCGCTGTCCGGACACTCGCTCATATCCGCTGGCACCAGACTTTTTTTTTTTTTTTTTTTTTTTTGGGAAAGCCGCCTGTGCCTAGGTGGGGGGTTTGGCGGACCCCTACCTGTTTATTAACTCGAAAAATTATAGAGTGTACAATTGAAAAGCGGTAAACAAGGAGTACTTACTCCCTTTACAGTCAAAGAAAATTCTAATCTATGTGCAACATTAGTGATTAACACTAAAAAAATACAACACAACTCTATTGAGCCTAGAAAGCAAGTAGAATTTGGCCTGTAGACATGCCCATCCCACTAGTACAACTCCGTAGTGCCCTCACCAATCTCTCCCCAATGCCCGATCTCAAGCTCACCGGCGAAGGTATGGAGTGCCCATTTTATCAAGTCGGATAATGCCTCGCAGTACTCCCGTAATGTCCTCCTGATACATAACTCGAGTCAACTGGCGAGAAGCGGCATCCTTCGCAAGATGATCAGCCGCTCCATTAGCCTCTCGAAAAATATGTCGTACGTCCGATCCTAATTCCTGCTGGAGCTGCACAATGC
Organism: Sesamum indicum; assembly: GCF_026168435.1. Taxonomy (NCBI): domain Eukaryota; kingdom Viridiplantae; phylum Streptophyta; class Magnoliopsida; order Lamiales; family Pedaliaceae; genus Sesamum; species Sesamum indicum. The sequence continues at coordinate 339,799 of NC_142669.1, forward strand.
GCATGATCAAATGCTGCACCTCCCATATCCCAGATGCCCTAGACCGTAAGAGTTGGAGAACCACTGTAGCATCCACCTCAACCACTATGGGTGCTAAACTGTGTGCTCGAGCTAGCTCTAAACCTCGCCAGACAGCAGTAAGCTCTGAGACCACACTAGTGGCTGTGCCCAAAGCAAACTGGTATGCCAAACGCACCTGTCC
>NC_142669.1:355000-370000 GCF_026168435.1 Sesamum indicum
GAGGTCGGGCTACTGGGAGGTCCGAATCAAGGAGGGCGATGAGGCGAATACGACAGTGGTCACACGGTATGGAGCTTTTGAATTCCTTGTCATGCCTTTCGGCCTGACGAACGCTCCCGCAACCTTCAGCACGCTAATGAACCAGGTACTCCATGGTTTTCTGGATGAATTTGTGGTGGTGTACCTGGACGACATCGTGATTTACAGCAGAACCTTGGCCGAGCATGTAGACCATCTGCGGCAGGTTCTGACGAGACTCCGCGAGCACGAGCTATATGCGAAGGTGTCGAAATGCTCGTTTGCTCAGGAGAGAATCAGTTTCTTGGGACACATTGTGGAGAGAGGACGCATACGAATGGACCCCAAGAAAGTTCAGGCTATTGAGGAGTGGCAGTTGCCGAAGGACGTTCATGACTTGCGCTCATTTCTTGGGCTGGCAAATTATTATCGGCGTTTTGTGAAGGGCTACTCCGAGATAGCCCGGCCCCTGACGGATTTATTGAAGAAGACGGAGACTTGGAATTGGACACCCCAATGCCAAGTCGCCTTCGACAATTTGAAGAAAGCAATTGTGACAGATCCTGTGCTAGCCTTACGGGACATGTCGAAGCCGTTCGTGGTGGAGACAGACGCTTCAGACTTTGCGTTAGGAGGGGTCCTAATGCAAGATGGCCATCCAGTTGCCTTTGAGAGCAGGAAGCTTAAAGATGTTGAGCGGCGCTATTCGGTGCATGAGAAGGAACTACTAGCCGTCGTTCATTACCTAAGATTATGGCGGCATTATTTGTTGGGCTCTCACTTCGTGGTCAGGACGGACAACACTGCGGTAAGTCACTTTATGTCGCAGCCGAAGCTGACCAGTAGACAGGCACGCTGGCAGGAGTTGCTGTCGGAATTTCACTTTGTGCTGGAGTATCGGGCCGGCTCCAGCAATCATGTGGCAGATGCCCTAAGCCGTAGGGCGGATTTGGCGAGTTTGGGGTCGGTAGCAGCGCTCTCCTCTAGCGCAGTTGCCAACTCTATCAGGGATCGGGCGCGGGAGTTATTGTCGAAAGATCCAGCAGCGCAAGGCCTGATCCAGCTTGTCGAGCAGGGCAAAGCTCGGCAATTTTGGTTGGAAGATGGATTGCTGATGACCAAGGGAAACCGCCTATATGTGCCGAAAGGTGGGGACCTAAGGAAATCACTTATCTCGGAGTGCCACGACACTCTTTGGGCGGGACACCAGGGAGAGGAGCGTACTTATGCCTTGGTGCAGAGGGCCTACTATTGGCCGTAGATGCGGGACGACGTGGAGACTTACGTCCGCACCTGCCTGATATGCCAGCAGGATAAGGCAGACCATCAGAAGAAGGCAGGTCTGCTGCAACTATTGCCCATCCCAAAGAGACCATGGGAAAGCATATCCATGGACTATATTTCTGCATTGCCTAAGGTGGGAGACTTAGGCTCTATTATCGTCGTGGTGGACCGATTATCCAAGTATGTGACTTTCATTGCAGCCCCAAAACACGTTACGGCAGAAGGGACGGCTCATCTCTTCTTCAAGCATATTGTCAAATAATGGGGACTGCCAAAGGACATCGTCAGTGACCGGGACTCCCGTTTCACTGGCGTCTTCTGGACCGAGCTATTCAAAATCCTCGGGTCCAAACTTTCTATGAGCTCGAGCTATCACCCACAATCTGACGGCCAGACGGAACGCTTTAATTCGATGTTGGAGGAATACCTTCGGCACTTTGTGCGAGGTACGCAGAAGGATTGGGTGAAGCTCTTGGATGTCGCTCAGTTGTGCTTCAATGCTCAAAAGAGCTCTTCGACCAACAAGAGCGCTTTTGAAATTGTCACTGGGCAGCAACCGCTCCTCCCTCACACTCTCGACTCCCCACAAAGTGTGAGATCCCCTCTCGCCCGAAGCTTCTCCCAGGAATGGAAGCAGAACGTTGACATCGCCAGAAGTTGCCTGGAGAAAGCTCAGAAGCGGATGAAAAAGTATGCTGATCAAAATCGTCGCTTCATCGAGTTCAATGCGGGAGACCTTGTGATGGTGAAGGTCCCAGACCCAAGATTATCGAAGTCATCAAGGGGGAGAGATACTCGGTTGATGCAAAAATATGTTGGCCCTTTATCTATCATAAAGCGTATTGGAACGGTGGCCTACAAGGTAGAGTTGCCTTCCTGGTGGAAAATCCATAACGTCTTCCATGTGAGTCAGCTAAAGAAATATTCAGCAGACAAGGAGGACGATGCCCGCAATCAGCCCAGCCGCCCGCAACTTGAATTAACGAAGACTAAGGAGAAGGTGGCTGAAGCTATCCTAAATCACCGAGTTATGAGTACCGCAAAGCGCAACCACACGGAGTACTTGGTGAAATGGAGGGGATGCAGCAGCGAGGAGAACACTTGGGAGCGGGTGACGAACCTCAAGGCGTTTCTACCTCTTGTCGAAGCGTATCATGCTTCTCATGCGCCGAGGACGTCGCCATCTCAGGTGGGGGAGAATGTCAAGGGCCGCCCGCGCACTCGGCACCCTTGACGCACATTCGGCACATTTCGGCCACCTAACCGCTCTACTCGGCCGACCAACAACCTTCGCCCAGACGCTAGGCTTCCGCAGTCTTAGAGTTTTTAGGCGTTGGTCTTTTGTCTTGTACTTGATGTACGTTGTAAATACTTTTGTTTGCTCAGGGGGACGTTAGGCCTCCTGAGGTGCGATGTTCAGCTTTTTCAATGTTTACTGTTGTCAATAGGAAAAACTTTTTTAAGCCTATTATAGGGGGGAGTGAGTTCTCGAACCTTGGTGTAGTCTACGTGCTAGTGTCCCCCTCAAGGCGATCCCCTTGCGCTAACATCGTTGTACAATGTATATGCAATCATTCAATGCAATGAAATCTACTTTCTGAACCGCGTGCTCAATTTACTGCTTTCGTACTGCACCTTGCTTACTATTGTTGTTGTTGTTGCTATTGCTGTTGCTATTCCTGTCGGTGTGCTGTGCTAGTGCCCGTCGGGTTTTCGGTGGTGTGTTGCTATTGGCGGAAGTAGTCTGCGGACTGCTAGCCACACGGTGCCGTAACTCAAATTCGGGTAGTCCCTCCATCCGGGGTTGTATGTTTTGGAGAAAGGGTCATATCTCCGCTGTTGTTGTCCGGCGAATCCTCCTACGGCGTCGGCATGTTCGGTAGTTGATTCTTGAAGAGTTGGGCACATGTCGGTAGCGTGCCCCGTTAAGGTGCAAATACCACATGTTTTGACTTGCTGGTAAGTATCTGCAACAACTTTTTCAACAACAGTTGTTAGTTGACTTAAACGTTCTTCAAGATTACTTACCTCGTTGCTCTTCCTAGGTGGATCATCATGTCTAACCCCAAATTGTTGCGTGTTGGATGCCATAGTCGAGATTAGTTTACGCGCCTCGGTGGGGGTTTTGTCGAACAATGCTCCGCCGCTTGCCGCATCTATCAGTTTTCTATCCATATTTGATAGGCCTTCATAGAAATACTGGATCAACAGGTGGTTCGGGATTTGATGATGGGGAAAACTTTCCACTAGTCGATTGAATCTTTCCCAATATTCGAAAAGGCTTTCTCCCGCGTATTGTCGAATTCCACTGATCTCCTTTCGGATTGTTGTGGCTCTTGAGGCAGGGAAGTATTTCTCAAGGAACTGCTTTTTGAGATCGTTCCATCTTGTGATGGATCCTGAAGGTAGGAGATATAACCAATCTTTCGCTTGATCGGCGAGAGAGAAGGGGAATGCTCTCAATTTGACTTGTTCCTCGCTTATGCCTTGTGGTCGCATTCCGGAACATACCACATGGAATTCCTTCAGATGCTTATGTGGATCTTCACCTGCGAGACCACGGAAGGTAGGAAGTAAATGAATTAATCCAGATTTCAATTCAAAATCTACCTCTAAGTCGGGGTATTCAATGCACAGTGGCTGTTGGTTTAGATCGGGTGACGTCATGTCATTGATCGATCTTTCAGGGATCAAAGCCATTGTCTCTTCTTTGGATTCGCTTATGGATTCCTCAAATTCAAAAGTCGGGTCTTCTTTGTCTTCGTATGGAGCGGATATTCCTTCCAATTGTTGCTTAGTCTCCTGACGAAGCCTTCGTGCGGTCTTTTCGATTTCGGGATCGTATACCAATTTACCTGTACGAGAAGACCTTGGCATCAATGGTGATAAAATCAAGTAATAAAAGAAAATAAAGAAATATACTTAAAAACGCCAATCCCCGGCAACGGCGCCAAAATTTGATGAGTGTCGAAGTCACCAAAAATAATTCCTACTACACTTGTGAAAGTGGGAGTAGGGTCGATCCACAGGGATTGGTTTTAAGCTAATTTCTTTTAGAAATATGGAAAATAATAGGGGAAGGATGTTGATAAAGAGATATGATCAAAAACTAAATAATTAAAAATACCTGATAGAGATATGAGAGAGAGATTTCCCGGTTAAGGCTAGGATTATGCTTGATTCTCGTGAGTTGATCATTGATGCAAGAATAACACATGTATGGACAAATAAACCAGTTATGGTCGTTGGTACGACCTAACAACCTCACCTTTCCTTACCTTTTCGTTAGCCAAGGTACGACCGTTGGCTAGATCTCTAATTAACAGACAACCTTGGGAGCGTCCACAAGATTTAATCTATTAACAGCATTAAGAATTAGAAAGGCCTGATTCTAATCAACAAACTCCTACGAGGACAATTCGTTTAAACTAGATCATGCATTCCCCATAACATAATTAAATACTGTGACATAACTAATCATGCTACGTTGCCACTAAGTATTGAACTAAATAAACAATTACACGGATTTATAAAGTTCAATTAGCTAAGCAAACCTTCTTGATAATGAACAACCGGCCGAATCATTCATAAATCAGATGTTTGTAATTAAAGCACAGAGAATAACATGAATATTTATTTGACAAGTGTAGAACGCAGATTAGATCTCACAACATGATAGGAATCAAGCAATCACCATACCTTAACCAGGGAATAAGGAATTTAGCCGGACATATTAATGGAAGAACATACTAGAAAGTAGAATTCCATTAATTCCGGTAGTAAAATAAAATAAAAGAGAAGAGATGAACAGAGAATTCTATAGAGTTCTAACATAAAAACTGAATGTCTTCTAATGAAGGGATACCTCCTATTTATAACAAAAGTTCCCTACGAATTTAAACGTAGTGGGGGGATAGATACGTGATAAACTCTAAAAAGGTAAATAGATTACAAAAGATAAGCTCAAAAGAATCCTCTCTAAATCTAAACACTTGATTCCTTTATCTCTTGGGGAAATCATTCGTGCTTATCCTTATCCCGAGTTGACTACTCCATTAAGCGTGGGCGCACTTTGTCAATTTTGCAGAAACGTCCTTGTAATCTTCCTTTTTGCTGAATATGCAATAAAATCACACAATTAGGAATATTTTGGCTTAAAAAGGAAGATTAAATTGCTATAAAATCATTATAATTGCAGAGTTATCAAATACCCCCACACTTAGCCATTTGCTTGTCCTCAAGCAAAAACAAGATGCATTCAAAAATCCCTCCAAATTTTAAACTACTCAAGGCAGTTTGTAATCATGTGCAAAGTAAATGACATGCTTTATGAATGAGATAGTTCAACATGTATCAAACAAGTTTCCACGTGATGACCATTATCAAAATCAATCGCATAAAACTAGTGGACTATTTTCTCTCCACTTTCCATTCTCTCAAGTGTATATATGGCTCAAGTGTATCTCTCGACACTTACTACGGCAGTGCTTCACCATAGGTTTGCCTATACACCACATCTCCACCACTTTTGAAATATGCACATATATGGATCAAAAGGTCTTTTATTTTGGTTGTAATGGGGCTTTGGTTTGGGGTAGGATAAAGGATAATGAGGTTAAATTCCAAGAAACTAATTAGAGCACCAAAAGAATTCGAGTGAACAATAATTCGAAGCTCTCAAAGTTTACTAATCTCCCTTCAAGATCTTTTGACAATTCCTTGAACTATGCCTTTGTTATTCCTTTTGGAGAGTTCATACATTTTTTTTCGATTTTCTGATTTTTTTTTTTTTTTTTTTTTTTGAACAAATAAATAAATAAAAATGAAGAGGGGAATTGAAGGTGAAAAACAGTCTACGAAGTGCGACTAAGCGTGGGCACGCTTAGTCGCATCTCCAAATCTATTTTTGTAGGATGATGCGAACAGTCTACGAAGTGCGACTAAGCGTGGGCACGCTTAGTCGCATCTCCAAATCTGTTTTTGGGAGGGGATGCGGACAGTGTTGGAAGAACGACTAAGCGTGGGCACGCTTAGTGGCGTCTCCAACTCTGTTTTTCAGCCATCCAAAAATAATGAAAAAAACTAAAATTAAACGAAAGAGGGAAGGAGAGGATAGGGATTTCATGGGTTGCCTCCCATGCAGCGCTTTTCTTTAACGTCTTTGGCTAGACGAAGAGGAATTCGTTTAGGTGATTGCGGGATCCACAAGTTGAATTTTTTCGACTGTTGATGTTTGAAATCCCTCGTAGAAAGGCTTGAGCCGATGTCCGTTCACCTTGAATACCTTTTGAGTCGTGGGGCTCTTGATTTCAACTGCACCATGAGAAAAAATATTAGTAACAATAAAAGGTCCAATCCAACGAGAACGCAACTTACCCGGAAATAACTTGAGCTTAGAATGAAAGAGGAGAACTTTTTGTCCGACAACGAACTCTTTCCGAGATATGGTGCGATCATGGAATGCTTTTGCTTTTTCTTTGTAGATTTTCGAATTCTCATAAGCATCATTTCGTAATTTTTCGAGCTCTTGTATTTGCAACTTTCTTTGCCCTCCCGCTTCGTTCATTGACGAGTTGAATTGCTTGATCGCCCAATACGCCCTATGCTCAAGTTCGACAGGGAGGTGACAAGATTTACCATAAACCAAACGATAAGGGGACATACCTATGGGTGTTTTATATGCCGTACGATAAGCCCAAAGTGCATCATCCAAGCGTGTACTCCAATCCTTTCGGTTAGGATTCACCGTTTTCTCGAGTATGGACTTGATCTCTCGATTGGAGACTTCTGCTTGGCCATTCGTTTGGGGGTGGTAGGCGGTCGAGATTCGATGCGTGATGTTGTATTTCTTAAACAATGCATCGACTACCTTGTTGCAGAAGTGTGTTCCTCGGTCGCTTATGATTGCTCTTGGTATACCAAACCTAGAGAAAATGTTAGCCTTGACAAATTCCACGACAGTTTTAGCATCATCGACACGAGTGGCCTTTGCCTCTACCCATTTAGACACATAATCTACTCCTAAAATGATGTAAGTCTTGCCAAAAGAAGAGGGGAAGGGGCCCATATAGTCGATCCCCCACACATCAAATACTTCGCACACAAGTATTGGGGAAAGGGGCATTTGATTACGATGGCCAAGATTACCTACTTTTTGGCAATTTTCACAAGATTTACAAAATAGATATGCATCTTTAAACATATTTGGCCAAAACAAGCCGCATTCTAGTACCTTTCGTGCTGTTCTTTTTGGTCCAAAATGGCCCCCACATGCATATGAATGGCAAAACTCAAGAATAGAGGGGATTTCAGTTTCAGGAACGCACCTTCAAATGATTTGATCCGAGCAAAACTTCCATAAGTAAGGGTCATCCCACACATAATGTTTGGCATCATTTTTGATTCTATCCTTTCGTGCTCTAGTTAAATCTCGTGGTAAGACACCAGTGACTAAGAAATTAACAATATCAGCGTACCATGGGGTGATTCCTTGAATGGTGTGGAGATGTTCGTCCGGGAATTCGTCGTTTAGAGGTGGTGGGTTTTCGTCGGTGACCAATCGGCTAAGATGGTCAGCTACGAGGTTCTCCGCCCCTTTCTTGTCCTTGATTGTTAGATTGAATTCTTGTAGCAGCAGTATCCATCTTATCAATCGTGGTTTTGCCTCCTTCTTTGACAACAGGTATCTCAACGCTGCATGGTCAGAATACACGACAACTTTAGTTCCAAGTAAATAGTGGCGAAATTTTTCTAAAGCAAAAACAATAGCCAAAAGTTCTTTTTCCGTTGTCGTGTAATTGCTTTGAGCGCTATCCAACATCCGTGATGCGTAGTATATCACGTGGGGATCTTTTCCAATCTTTTGGCCTAGGACAGCCCCGATGGCGTGATTACTAGCGTCACACATTATCTCAAAAGGATGATTCCAGTCAGGTGGACGAATCACCGGTGCAGACGTTAGGGAATCTTTTAACTTGTCAAAGGCCTTCATGCACTCTTCATCAAATGTGAAAGTGACGTCTTTTTGCAGCAGCGCACACAGTGGTTGGGCGATTTTCGAAAAGTCCTTTATAAACCGTCGATAGAATCCTGCATGTCCAAGAAAGGAACGAATCTCCCGCACGCTAGCGGGGTAAGGTAAAGATTTTATGACGTCTATTTTAGACTTATCTACTTCTATCCCCCTAGAAGACACGATATGTCCTAGAATTAAACCTTGATCGACCATAAAATGGCATTTTTCATAATTTAGAACGAGGTTTTTTTCTATGCACCTTTCAAGTACTTTAGTCAATTTTCCCAAACAATCTTCAAATGAGTTTCCGTAGACGGTAAAATCGTCCATAAAAACTTCAATAAAGTGTTCAACAAAGTCGGAAAAAATACTAACCATACATCTTTGGAAGGTAGCGGGTGCGTTGCAAAGACCAAAGGGCATTCTTCTATAGGCGAAGGTTCCGAATGGGCATGTGAATGTTGTTTTCTCTTGATCTTCCGGTGCCACTGGAATTTGATGGAAACCTGAATATCCATCAAGACAACAATAGTGAGATTGACCGGCTAATCTTTCTAACATTTGATCTATAAATGGAAGTGGAAAATGGTCTTTTCTCGTGGCGGCATTAAGCTTTCTATAGTCAATACAAACTCGCCACCCATTTTGAACGCGTGTGGGTATTAAATTTCCAACAGAATTCTCGACTACGGTAATACCTGTTTTCTTAGGTACTACTTGAGTTGGACTTACCCATTCACTGTCAGAAATTGGAAAGATCATACCTGCATCGAGAAGTTTTAAAATTTCTTTCTTTACTACCTCCATCATCAAAGGGTTCAACCGGCGTTGTGCTTCCCTTGAAGGTTTTGTGCCTTCCTCTAGGAGTATTCTATGCATGCACGTCGAAGGGCTTAAACCTTTAATGTCGGCAATAGTCCATCCAATGGCTTCTCGAAATTCGCGAAGTACCCGGATAAGTTTTTCCTCCTCAAGATCGGTGAGCTTGCTTGAGATGATCACCGGTAGTGTTTTGTTCTCCCCCAAGAATGCGTACTTGAGGTGTTTTGGTAACTCTTTTAATTCCAATGCGGGTGCCTGCAATATGGAGGGAACAATTTTAGTGTGAGAATGCGGTAATTCGATGAAAGCAGTTTTAGTAGGTAAAATTCGAAGGGAGTCGAGTTCAAAAACGGTGTCACCGATGTTTGGATCTATGATCATTTTTTTCTCCAAAATTTTTGCTTTTTCCAACGTGAGGCTTTCTTCTAATGCATATTTCACATGGTCCTCGCTGCTTATTGCTATGGAATCCTGCACAAAAGGGTCAAAAATATCTACAAGAAGAGCGGTGGGTAAGTCAGTTGGATACCTCATGGATTCATAGATGTTGAATCTTATGATTTCACCATCGAACTCCATAGTGAGACTTCCACTGTGCACATCGATTTTTGTTCTAGCCGTCTTAAGGAATGGTCTTCCTAGCAGGATTGATGTGGAATTGGGGGAGTTGTCTTCCATCATATCCAATACGTAGAAATCAGCAGGAAATACTAATTCATTTACCTGTACGAGAACATCCTCCAAGACTCCTTCCGGGTAGACTACAGATCGATCTGCAAGTTGGATAACTACCCCCGTTTCCTTTAAAGGACCAACTTTCAAAGACTCAAAAATGGTTAGTGGCATAACATTTATAGATGCCCCAAGATCGCACATAGCCTTCTTTATTCCAATCATGCCGATTTTACAAGGTATGGAAAACGTACCTGGGTCCTTACATTTTGGGGGTAGTTTTCGTTGGAGAATTGCAGAGACGTTCTCCCCCATACTTACCCGTTCGTTTCCCTTGAGTTTTCCCTTGCTAGTGCATAGTTCTTTGAGAAATTTCGCGTATCGGGGTATTTGCTTGATGGCATCGAGCAAAGGGATGTTTACCTCTACTTTGCGGAATGTCTCAAAAATCTCTTTTTCTTCCTCTTCCTTCTTCGCTTTGGTGAATCTCTCTGGGAAGGGTGGTCTAGTTACCAAAGGCTTCGGATGATCCACTTCATGTTCGGTTTGTTCTTGTTGGACCTCAATTTCCTTTTCCGGTTTTCTTTCCGCATCGTGCCCACGTTTTGTGTTATCTTCCTTCACATGTTCCTGCAGTTCTTTTCCACTACGAAGCGTAATAGCACTAGCATTTTGTCTAGGGTTAATAACAGATTGAGAAGGTAGCTTACCTTGGGACTCGAGCTTACCAACAGTTGACGCCAATTGACTGATTTGAGATTCTAGATTTTGAATGCTCGTCTGAGTCTGTTGTTGGACTTGTTGGAATTGTTGGAAGCTCGCCTGGGTCTGTTGTTGGACTTGTTGGAATTGTTGGAAGCTTGCCTGGGTCTGTTGCTGAAATTGTTGTGTGTTGGTCACTAGCGCTTTCATCATGTCTTCGAGGGATGTGCTGGGCGTGGGGTTAGGTTGTGGAGGTGGTCGGTATTGAGGTTTTTGAAAGTGTTGGTTGCCGTAACTCAGATTCGGGTAGTCCCTCCATCCGGGGTTGTATGTTTTGGAGAAAGGGTCATATCTCCGCTGTTGTTGTCCGGCGAATCCTCCTACGGCGTCGGCATGTTCGGTAGTTGATTCTTGAAGAGTTGGGCACATGTCGGTAGCGTGCCCCGTTAAGGTGCAAATACCACATGTTTTGACTTGCTGGTAAGTATCTGCAACAACTTTTTCAACAACAGTTGTTAGTTGACTTAAACGTTCTTCAAGATTACTTACCTCGTTGCTCTTCCTAGGTGGATCATCATGTCTAACCCCAAATTGTTGCGTGTTGGATGCCATAGTCGAGATTAGTTTACGCGCCTCGGTGGGGGTTTTGTCGAACAATGCTCCGCCGCTTGCCGCATCTATCAGTTTTCTATCCATATTTGATAGGCCTTCATAGAAATACTGGATCAACAGGTGGTTCGGGATTTGATGATGGGGAAAACTTTCCACTAGTCGATTGAATCTTTCCCAATATTCGAAAAGGCTTTCTCCCGCGTATTGTCGAATTCCACTGATCTCCTTTCGGATTGTTGTGGCTCTTGAGGCAGGGAAGTATTTCTCAAGGAACTGCTTTTTGAGATCGTTCCATCTTGTGATGGATCCTGAAGGTAGGAGATATAACCAATCTTTCGCTTGATCGGCGAGAGAGAAGGGGAATGCTCTCAATTTGACTTGTTCCTCGCTTATGCCTTGTGGTCGCATTCCGGAACATACCACATGGAATTCCTTCAGATGCTTATGTGGATCTTCACCTGCGAGACCACGGAAGGTAGGAAGTAAATGAATTAATCCAGATTTCAATTCAAAATCTACCTCTAAGTCGGGGTATTCAATGCACAGTGGCTGTTGGTTTAGATCGGGTGACGTCATGTCATTGATCGATCTTTCAGGGATCAAAGCCATTGTCTCTTCTTTGGATTCGCTTATGGATTCCTCAAATTCAAAAGTCGGGTCTTCTTTGTCTTCGTATGGAGCGGATATTCCTTCCAATTGTTGCTTAGTCTCCTGACGAAGCCTTCGTGCGGTCTTTTCGATTTCGGGATCGTATACCAATTTACCTGTACGAGAAGACCTTGGCATCAATGGTGATAAAATCAAGTAATAAAAGAAAATAAAGAAATATACTTAAAAACGCCAATCCCCGGCAACGGCGCCAAAATTTGATGAGTGTCGAAGTCACCAAAAATAATTCCTACTACACTTGTGAAAGTGGGAGTAGGGTCGATCCACAGGGATTGGTTTTAAGCTAATTTCTTTTAGAAATATGGAAAATAATAGGGGAAGGATGTTGATAAAGAGATATGATCAAAAACTAAATAATTAAAAATACCTGATAGAGATATGAGAGAGAGATTTCCCGGTTAAGGCTAGGATTATGCTTGATTCTCGTGAGTTGATCATTGATGCAAGAATAACACATGTATGGACAAATAAACCAGTTATGGTCGTTGGTACGACCTAACAACCTCACCTTTCCTTACCTTTTCGTTAGCCAAGGTACGACCGTTGGCTAGATCTCTAATTAACAGACAACCTTGGGAGCGTCCACAAGATTTAATCTATTAACAGCATTAAGAATTAGAAAGGCCTGATTCTAATCAACAAACTCCTACGAGGACAATTCGTTTAAACTAGATCATGCATTCCCCATAACATAATTAAATACTGTGACATAACTAATCATGCTACGTTGCCACTAAGTATTGAACTAAATAAACAATTACACGGATTTATAAAGTTCAATTAGCTAAGCAAACCTTCTTGATAATGAACAACCGGCCGAATCATTCATAAATCAGATGTTTGTAATTAAAGCACAGAGAATAACATGAATATTTGTTTGACAAGTGTAGAACGCAGATTAGATCTCACAACATGATAGGAATCAAGCAATCACCATACCTTAACCAGGGAATAAGGAATTTAGCCGGACATATTAATGGAAGAACATACTAGAAAGTAGAATTCCATTAATTCCGGTAGTAAAATAAAATAAAAGAGAAGAGATGAACAGAGAATTCTATAGAGTTCTAACATAAAAACTGAATGTCTTCTAATGAAGGGATCCCCCCTATTTATAACAAAAGTTCCCTACGAATTTAAACGTAGTGGGGGGATAGATACGTGATAAACTCTAAAAAGGTAAATAGATTACAAAAGATAAGCTCAAAAGAATCCTCTCTAAATCTAAACACTTGATTCCTTTATCTCTTGGGGAAATCGTTCGTGCTTATCCTTATCCCGAGTTGACTACTCCATTAAGCGTGGGCGCACTTTGTCAATTTTGCAGAAACGTCCTTGTAATCTTCCTTTTTGCTGAATATGCAATAAAATCACACAATTAGGAATATTTTGGCTTAAAAAGGAAGATTAAATTGCTATAAAATCATTATAATTGCAGAGTTATCAGCTGCCTTCCTTGGATGTGGTAGCCGTTTCTCAGGCTCCCTCTCCGGAATCGAACCCTAATTCTCCGTCACCCGTCACCACCATAGTAGGCCACTATCCTACCATCGAAAGTTGATAGGGCAGAAATTTGAATAATGCATCGCCGGCACGAGGGCCGTGCGATCCGTCGAGTTATCATGAATCATTGCAGCAACGGGCGGAGCCCGTGTCGACCTTTTATCTAATAAATGCATCCCTTCCAGAAGTCGGGGTTTGTTGCACCTATTAGCTCTAGAATTACTACGGTTATCCGAGTAGCAGGTACCATCAAACAAACTATAACTGATTTAATGAGCCATTCGCAGTTTCACAGTCTGAATTAGTTCATACTTACACATGTATGGCTTAATCTTTGAGACAAGGATATGACTACTGGCAGGATCAACCAGGTAGCATTCCTCACCGACTCCGCCGCCCGCATGGGACGAGCCCAAAACGGTGGCGGGCATCGTTCGCACGAAGCGTCGAACGCTTGCTTTCGGGGTAAACAGAGGCCGAGGCCCTCGTACCCACCGTGTGTTCCGCATCCGAGAGATCGGGCGACGACGCAATGGGCCAACGACCCGGGCACGTGCGGCCGTGCGCGGGACGTGGGACACAGCGGGCGCCTTGAGGTCCACCTCGCGCCGCGGCCCCGAGGGGTGCAGCGCAGGGCGAAAACGGGACGTTCGGGAAAATGGAATGCCTTCGCGATAGGTATGCAACACAGGAAACCGACCGCGGCCAAGGCAGGAGCGCGCTTGGGCCGACGACTGAAGCGGCTTGCGGGGGATGTTGTTGCTGCCCGAGCAGGGATCCAACATGCCCACACACGCCAATCACCACTCACGCGCCCATTACGTACGCAATGCCCGAGCACACAAGCCAACGCCCGCCGTCCCACGACGCATTCGAGCGTCGCGGCAGGCGAACGGCAGCAAGCACGCCCAAGCATGCCCCGGTAGGCACGAAGATTCGGGACGAAGCACGAGTTGGGAACCGAGGAGCACAAACCTAGGGACCGGACCGACTTGCCTGTGCGACGCCTCCACTTTCGCAGGCGACGGGCTACTAGCAAGCGCACCCAAAAGCATACCCCAGCTCCCGAGCGGGAGCCTTGCATGCCGGGATTGCCGACACTTCGCCAGCCACGTGCTACTGATCTCGGGGTCGCGGGCAACAGACGACGACGACCACACCCGCCCTATGTGGGTGCCACCGGGAGCCGACGGGCGGGGGTGCAAGCCGTCGCAGCCGCCCTTGACGCCTCCATGTTCGCAGGCAACGGGCTACTAGCAAGCGCACCCAAAAGCATACCCCAGCTCCCGAGCGAGAGCCTTGCATGCCGGGATTGCCGACACTTCACCCACCACAAGCTACTAATTTCAGCGTCGCAAGCCACAAGCGGCGACAAACACCCCCGACCGTCGAATCCCGATGGCACCCACATCGGTCCGCTTATGCGGGGGGAGGCCGACAAGCATAAGCGGACCGACCGACCAACCTTTGCTTGGACGGGGCTTGTGTTGGCCATGTTTTAGCAAATCGCAATCGAAGCTCGCCCCCGACGGCTTGCCGTTGCGGACGGGAAGGCATTCGGCGCACACGATGCAAATGGGCATCGGCCGCACGCAACACCGTAGACCCCCGCTCAAGCGCCCCGCCGGAAAAGCTCGCCGGACTCTCGCCGCCAAAACAAGGCCAACACAAGCCACGCCCAAGCCATGAGGACGGCCGAGGCT
>NC_142669.1:3197500-3200000 GCF_026168435.1 Sesamum indicum
TGATGAGAGCGAGCGCCTAGGATGTACCGAGTGATGTGGGACGAGAGATGGGCGTTGCGGGTGCAAGCGTAGTGCCGTAATGCCGAGACGGAGCGAGGATGCTCCTTGCCATTGAGCAATGTGTCGACAGGTTCTGAGATTATGTGCGAGAAGCAAAGGCACGGATGCCGAGAGCCTCAGCGAGCACATGGACTGTCGTGAAACTCTGATGTATGCGAAGGACGGACGAAGGTGGGACGACACCCTTGGGGCCGCACAGGCCAAAAATATATGAGATTTACATTCCGCTGCATTGAGGACGAGCAGGCCTATGACAAGTGGTCTCAGAGCCTCGTTGCCTTCACGGGATGAGGTGTGTTGCGGACCTGGAGGACGAGACCCTCCAGTCGACGAATGGAATATGAGCTCTGATACTGTGACAAGTGGTATCAAAGCCTCGTTGCCTTCACGGGACGAGGTGTGTTGCGAGCCTGGAGGATTTCCAGTTGAGAGTTGTGCCTATCTGAGTGGGCACACTCGTTCTACTTGATGTAGAGGCGAGTTGGCATCAGTTGAGACCATCAGTTGAGACAAGATCAGACTGGAGCGAGAGAGTTTGATTTTGGGGGGGGGCGTCTACTGCAAAGATCATGATGGGTAGAGTCCCTGTGCGCATTTAGGCTGCTTCAGTGAGCAAGCGGCTACGGTCCAATTTCGTTGTTGTTGGTTGGCAGGGGAGTGAGCGCCGTGGATGTGTGGGCGAGCTGTCAACCGTGGTATGAAATTCTTTTCGGCACATTGATATTTAGACTTCAGAGTTCACTTGGCTTCCCTAAGTGAGAGGGGGACATTCCAATGAGTCAGATGGACTGCGAGAGCTATGTTTTTGAGGTAGAGGTAGCAACCATGTGTGCGGAGTGGCACAAGTCAAGAGGCGGTCTGAGCGACAAGGCCGTTTTGGTGGGCGAGATACCACCTTGAGTTGAGAGTGATGGACGAAGGGTCATCTTCTCAGGAGTACGAAGAACCTTCTTGCGAGGAGGATGTGCTGAATATTCATGAGCCGAAACACAGTTACACATGAGGTGCGTGGAACGAACCACCCTTCATTCCCCCTATAATAGGCTTAAAAAAATAAATCCTATCGTTTGTACTAGATAATCAAAAAGCTGAAAAATGCACCTTAGAAGGCGTGACATCCCCCTTAGCAATCTAAACAACAGAAAAAAATAACAAAGCAATAAAAGACCAACTCCTAGAACTCTAAGACTGCGGATGTTCATCGTCTGTCGGTGAAGGTTGATTGATCGGCCATGTAGAACGGTTGAGTGGCCGAAGTGCACGTTAAGGGTGCCGAGTTCGCGGGCGGCCCTTGACACCGTGTCAGGATTAGGTATTTTGCTCGCCTGTTGCCTTCCTTGGATGTGGTAGCCATTAAACCGATTTACACGTAGGCGTATGTATGTATGCGCGATGTAGTAGAGACCCCGAGCCAGGAGTGTATTACCACAGATGGTATTACTCGAAGGTGGTCCTCTTCAAGATCTGATATCGAGAAACTCTGCTAACGGCCTGCTGCGCGCTAAGCAAGAATCCGTCTCTTTAAGGGTTGATGTTGAGCCTTTTGGTCATTTCGTATAGTGATAACGCTTTCTCTTATAGGAGTTATTTTCTCTGACTTGACTCAGCTTGACCTACTTGACTCAGCGATTAGAGTATCGCTTTCATACGGCGAGAGTCATTGGTTCAATGGAACAAATAACTAGAAATGTAGATTTGTACCTCGTAAAAAGTAAAAAATATTTTTTTGTTTTGTGGAATTAACCATTTACTTTCTTTTGGAAAGAAATTATGTTCAAGCAAGCAAATATGTCACGGTTACAGGAGTCCTAATGCCAACACCAATCTGAAGGTCGTTTACGCCGAAGTTGAATCCTTTCTTTTCTTCTATTTCTAAAAGTTCTTCTTCAAGTCGTGCCTCTTTCAACAGGTCCTTAGGGGCCATAGGAAATATTCTATTCTATCTTTATTAAAGTAAAAGAATGTTAACTCCTTGGCTGCTACTAATGCAAAAACTTTTTCATCCGGCAGAAATTCTTGACTTTTGGAACCGGGAACTGAAAGTTTTCCAGAAATTGATGCAGTTCCTATATGGGAGATTGGGAAATTCTCTATTTTTATTTGAATATCTTATTTCCTATCAGACTCAACATAGAAATTCAAGCAGTACTAATAAGAGACAAGGATTCTCTTTTGTTTTGTGGAGGGTAAGACTTCACTATATATGAATACGATGGAATCCCTTTTCATTCTAAATGAAATATACTGATAAACTAAAAAAACGATAAGCTTTGCAAAGAAAGAAATATCCACAGGAAGTAAGAACGATAAAGTTATCAACTTTTAAAAAAAGTTCTGTCAAAAGCCACGCGAATTAACACTTTTGTTCGCGTTACCGCGGCCTCTTTGAATCACAATAGCGGTTGGATGGTTAGGACACCCTATCTTTAGAGATAAAGAA
>NC_142669.1:5522500-5665000 GCF_026168435.1 Sesamum indicum
AGCTAATTGGGGTTGAATTGCATAATTTGAAAAGTTTGTAGTCAACTTATAAATAAATAAAATTATTAAAATCAAAAGAAACATATAAATAAAGTGGCAGCACGTGGGCTGCCACTAATCTGGTGGAAGGCAAGCCACCATTTTAAATAATACAACACATATATGTATATAACAAACATATATATATATATTCAAATATGGAAAACCCACACACGACCACTTTATTTCAGAGGATACACATATTTCAGCTGCGGGTTTCGAAACAGGTATGAATTCATTAATTTAAAATTATTGAATAATTAAGTTATTAATATTATTTAATTAGTTCTTTTATTAAATATAGTTTATATTAAGCGATGTATTATTTAATCGGACCATTTTGCGAGTTTGGCTATTTAGAGGAGTGTCAAATTAAATATTAAATTGGATATAAAAATGATATTGCTGGTTAATTAGATTATTAAATTTATTAGATTTGAATATTGCTATAGCCAAATTATACAATTTCATCGTAATTATTAACCAAATACGCAATTCTATGTATTACTGTTTAATTAAATTGTATAGTAGCAGGAAATTGATAGAAAATTCATAGAAATATTTCGAAAATTATATTTAACAAATGGTATGTTAATAAAGAAAAAAATGAAGATTTGTACTTTGATAAAAATGGAATATTGAGAATTATTAGAAATTACACGAATAATATTTAATATTATATTTAAAAGAAATTATGATATTCTCGATATATTAACTGTGTGGTATAACTCATTATAGGATACGGGAGTAAAGTGAAAACACCGAACCACTACCTATTGGATAGATAAAAGCGTTGTAAGGTCGAGGTAAGTAAATAATTGGTATTATCTATATATGTCCCATTTATTTATGGTATTACTGTTATATGATTTTGTGGTTCATGCTGACTTTGATTTATCTGAAAATATATATGAGTGGTGAATGATGTAATTTGATTGACGATAATGTGTAAGTGGAATGATAAAGTACGTTGAAATATTACGTTTGTTGTTTGATGTGTTGCGAATGTCTGAGAATGAGAATGTATTGATATATGGTTTTACGTTACTAGTTGCTTACAAAAATGGTGATATGTGGAAATGAGGGAGTGTCGGAAATTGAATATAATTGTGGTGTGAATACCACTTGATGTGTTGAAAAGCCTATAAGGCGATATGAAAAGTGTTATGTGCGAAATGAAAGTGCTATGTGCGAAAAGAAAGCGCTATGTGCGCGATGAGATTGATGAGCCGGCTGTCAAGGGGATTCACTTAAATTTAATAATGGTGAGATTGAGTTGGCGGGAAAAACACAATATCACCTTCTGGTAAGCAGACTAGGGAAAAGGAAGTTTAATTTGGTTGTCTTATTGCGAGATAGTTATGTGGTGTAATAAAGATGATTATGTGGAAGCAAATTGACTATATACTCTATGCATCTTGCCTATTTATCTTGTTTGAGGTTGTATGTGGTATACATATATAGGTAGGGCTGGTTATTTGTTTACTGAGTGGCAGGCTCATCCCTCTGCTGGCATTTTCTTTCAGGAATAGACTTTGAGGTGTCTGACTGTTGAAGAGTAGGTTTATGCGCTATACTCAGGCAGGTCGGGCCAGTATGCAGTTTTCTCCTCTTTGTCAGTTAGAGTACAAATCACATTTTGTCTGTGTAGAGAGAATATTAGTGTACGGATTACCTGTGACGAATCACTTTGTGACGTGTGATATATATATATATATATATATAATGTTGTGGGTTGATAATACCTATTATGACATGTTGGGATTACGTATGCGAATTGATTAGATGATTAAATGTAAATTTATATATATGAACACAGGGATTACTTTAAGTAAAATATTTAGGGTAGATATAGCCCTTATAGCGAAGGGGGTGCTACATTGGGTCCCCGTCGACGTCCATGCGATACAATATTTTCACTTTGTCCGGTATTTTGTTCATTTTAAGATCTTAAAGGTGTTGTTTCACCAACCTATAGCAATAGTAAAAAATAATAATAGAAATTGTTTAATGCATAAGAAAGAATATAAAAACAATAAATGTGAAAAATTGTCTTACTTGCATTTCACTATTCGAACCCCTTGGAAGATTACGAGATGAAATACTTTGTCCACGCACCACTTCACTAGGATTAGAACTTGGATTATCCTCAGTTTATGGTAAGTGATCTCCCACTAACTCCTCGTTCTGATCTCGAAGGCACAAACTTGTACCCCGCCCCACCCTCGCCCACGTCCACCGGCTCATCCTCTAGCCACCACCCTCTGTCAAAGAGAAATAAAAAACTATTAAGTACTTAGAATGAGAGAACTATGATGAACAAGGCTAATATGAAATGCATTTAAAAGCAATAGAATAAACTAATTAAATAAATAAAATTACACAAATAATAACATTTTAATTAGTTAAATGTAAAATATGTCCAAATCATTTTTCACGGATTACAATAAATGGAGTTCTAATATTCAATATTAGAACTATTCAATTATTAGTGTCTATATCCTCATCAGTTTTATTTGAATCATATTCTTCTTCTTGCTCATCATCTTCTGTCTAGAATTCTTCTTCTCCTTCCCAATGATATTAATCCTCTATTATGACTTTATTGAAATCTACGCCGTGTTGAAGGCCCTCAAATTCATTTGCATCTACTTCTTCTACCACACCATTCAAAATA
This sequence comes from Sesamum indicum, assembly GCF_026168435.1. Taxonomy (NCBI): domain Eukaryota; kingdom Viridiplantae; phylum Streptophyta; class Magnoliopsida; order Lamiales; family Pedaliaceae; genus Sesamum; species Sesamum indicum. The sequence continues at coordinate 5,525,217 of NC_142669.1, forward strand.
ATATTGATCTCATCTCGATGAGTTTCAATCAAAATATGATGTGGATCAAATGCCTCATTATCTTGAAAAGCAATATCAACTCTTTGCTAAATATTCTCTTCTTGTCCTTCAGCCGACGGGCGTCAAATTTACCGGTAGTTTTTACTTTGCATACTGCCCATCAATCACGCCTCTCTCTTCTAGTGCTCGGAAAGTTTATGAAGTAGACTTATTGAGCTTGGGAAGCTAATATAAAAGAGTTATTTGATTTTGGTTTCAATTTATGGTTAATTACCACAAGACTTGATGTGTGCCACTTAAACCCTTTATTAGAAGTATCGTACCAATGACACTTAAACAAGACAACCCCACATCTTATCCCGTAATAATCCAACTCTATAACTTCTTTTATAAATTCCATAATAATCCACTTCATATTCATTGTAGGTACTCCCCAAAACACATACACTATAGTTTGATGTTGCTTAAGAATGCCCATACTCCAAAGTGTGGAATTTGCATCCATCCATAAAGTACCCTTTATAGCAAGACGCATGTCGACTGGGGCCATGAGCCAACTTTCTTATGAAGTCGTCAGCCTTCATTACAGGTATCTCGAATCTATGAAAAAAATAATACTTGATAAGATAACATAATTGTGATTTGCTAATATTTACATAGTTGAAAGTAATCTATTACTTACATGAGCAAGTAGTCACCGAGAAAAATCTATGTCCCGCAATGTTTCAAGTTCTATGTCAGTTATTCTTGCAAATTGTTTTTCCTATTTTCTTCATCAAATTTCCTGCAAAAGTTGTGATGATCATATGTCAATTATAAACACAAGTCAATCAAAATATTTGTGAGGACATAATGCACGAGTTACATCACTCACTGCAGGACTGGATCAATCTTATCATAATTCATCAAGACATATCTGTGTGCAGCCTTCATCTCATCATCATCAAGATATCTAACTGAAATTTTAAAACTAAGTGGTTGTCCAGGATGTTTAGAAAATAGACTTTCGCAAGAATCTACCATTCATGCATCATCATTCTATGGCAACTGATTCAATCGGGATATTACATGTGGTTCAAAATATGAAGAGCAAAATCTTAAGACTTGTTCAATCCTATACGCCTCACCAATTGATGCTTCTACTCGAGCTCGAATTCCAACATTTTCCTTGAAATGGAAACCTAAATTTTGTTGAACTTTTAATTTACACAAGATAGCTTATATTTTCTAATTATGTAAGATAATTAAACTTAGAAAAATTACCTCTCAAATGGATACATCCTTCAATACTGTACAGGTCCACCAATCTTAGCTTCATACGTATGGGGAATTAGTAGGTGTTCCACGAATCAAAGAAGCTTGGGGGGGAAAATCTTCTCAAGCTTACACAATATATCAACAATGTTCTTTTCAAGTTTTTGCATGCGCTCCACACACAATACAGTTGCACATAGATTACTAAAGAAACTGTTGATTCTATCAGTGCTTCCCAAATAGGTTTTGGTAGTAGATCTCTAAATAAAATTGGGAGTAATTTTTGGATGAACACATGACAGTCATGGCTCTTCATTCCATAAAATTTGCATTCTTTTTCATTCACACAACGAGCAATGTTTGAGGAATACCCATCAGATAGCTTTTAATGATTTTACCCAAGAGCACAATTCTTTCTTCTATGCTTTACTTAAATTATATGGTGCCTTGGGTTTGTAGATTTTTCCATTTGCACCATCAAATAAATGCATCTCAATACGGCTACAATACAACTTCAAATCTTTTACAAATGTGACATTATCTTTTGTTTTATTTTTAACATCCATAATGGTGTTAAAGATATTATCAAAGATGTTGTTTTCAATATGCATCACATCCAGATTATGTCGGATAAGATTTGTGTGCCAATGTGGTAACTCCCAAAATATGCTCTTTTTAACCCAATTATGTGTCTTGCCAAATCTGTCAATTGGGTTTGTACCACCTGGTAGTTTTTCAAAGGTGGTGTTAGGAAGCTCATCCACCTTTTGTCACATGTCTTTTCCAGTTTAGCATATAGGTGGAGAATCATTTTCATATTTTTCTTTCCAAAACTTGTAACATTGTCTTTTATAGGGATGGTCAGGAGGCAAAATTGATGATGGCAATCAAGTCAACATGCCTTCCTTCCATAACGAATTCTGAAAGATTTTCTCCTTTCCATACAATAAGGACATGCCGACACCCCATAAGTGCTCCATCCAAATAACATCACATTTGTAGGAAAATCATTGATCATTCATAAAAGAGCAGCTCTCATATTGAAATTTTATTTTTTGTACACGTCAGAAGCTTGCACGCCAATTCCATAATATTTTCAACACATCTATTAATGGGTATAAAATTACATCAACATTTATTTTCCTGGACTTTTTGGGCCTAGTATAACCATATTCATGAACAAAAAAAGAATTTTGCATGCATATCCATGGGGGAAGATTATATACATCACTAATCATAGGCCAACAACTGTAAGGAGTACTGGAATCTCTAAGTGAACTGAAACCACCTGTGCATAACCTAAGACGTGCATTACGTGCATTCGAGGCAAATGATGGATGAGTGCGATCGAAATGTTTCATCAACGATAGGCATGGGATGTCTATGCAATTTTAGTGGATTAGCTGACAAGGTTGTTAGTTGATTGAACTCACTCGCGGGAATTGTCATATGGAAGCCTTGGGCTTGGTCGGTATAACTTGAATTTCCGGCTCCGAAAGTATAGGATTAGTCCTTGGACTTGAGGAATCATGGCAGTCGCATGTGTATGATGGCTACATCTTGGATTTGGCGAGAGATGACTGTGTCTTCGATATGGTTATTATAAGTCTTTTTCAGTGTAGTCGGATTATGTATTGAGGAATGTGGATTTCAAGATAGAATCCATCCCCTATCAGTATGTGATGGATATATCTCCTATGTGCTTTGAGGTGGTTTAGAATCTCTAAGTCTATGGCCATAGCGATTGGTTGAATAGAAAATGGTTTCCTTTGTCGATTAATAGAATAAACGCATCTCAAGTATTTAACATAGTTGACTGGTCCAGGAAGAGAACCGACACCCAATTCCATGCCCTAAACCAATGGAAGATGGTCAATGGAAGGACCGTACCTGTATGGAACTTGAGAGCCTAAATGTTCACCCCAATATTTACCTAGTCTCTAGTGCCCTGGACCATTGCTAGACGGCGCACGATAGTGACGGGCGTTTTCAAATTAATGGTTACTTGAAAATAATTAACTAAATTAGATTTAATTAATTTTTTTTATTGGACATAATTTCCAAGTCTAGCTAAGGATGAACCTAAAGAGTCACACACAAATCACTATGAAATTGGTGGAATTAATTTGGAATTAATTCGAGAAGAAATGAATTAATTTAATTGGCTTAAATTAATTCAAGGAGAGTATATATAAATGATTGGATCATTTATTTAATAATCCATTTGATGGATGGCTCAAGAATTAATTAATTGGATTAATTAATTTTTTTTTATTTGACATAATTTCCAAGTCTAGCTAAGGATGAACCTAAAGAGTCACACACAAATCACTATGAAATTGGTGGAATTAATTTGGAATTAATTCGAGAAGAAATAAATTAATTTAATTGGCTTTAATTAATTCAAGGAGAGTATATATAAATGATTGGATCATTTATTTAATAATCCATTTGATGGATGGCTCAAGAATTAATTAATTGGAGTAATTAATTTTGGTCTTAACATCTTTAAATTAGTTGGATAAATTTAATTGGTTTGGCTTAATTAATTGATTGTATCAATTAATTAGAGTTTGGGCTTAAATTTATTTAATTGGACTAAATAAATCTTTGGACTTAGTTGGGCTAAAATTAATTTAATTAATTATTGTCCAATGGACTTTGGTTGGGCTTGGTTTAATTTGATTAAATCGAGTCCGGTGCTTATTTGAAGTCTAAGCCCATTTGAGGGTGGTTGGAGCAAGTTAAGGAGGAGTTGAAACTCCTCACCATGATGAAGATAATAGAGTGGTTATTTTCATCATCTTTGAAGGTTATGTGCATGTGTGTGTATAGGTTGTTTTGGAGGCAAACTTGGTGGTTATTGAATTTTGAATTTAATTGTATGTGATATACAAAAATTACACGCATACCATGAATAACCATAACCTTAGCCACGAAATTTTGCTCCCTTTTCTCTACAAAGATATTCTCTTTTTTGTTCTATATTGAAATGGATTCAATTTAGAACATAAAACAATCCCAAAGCACTAATCAATAATATTTGTTTGGAGTTATTTTTTCGTCTAGTTCTTTGTTCTATCTAGCAATAGAACAAGAACTATATCTCTTCCTTAGTGTGGTGTGGACAATCTAGAGGTTTCTAATTTGGATCCTAAAGTGAACGGGAGAACGTAAAGGGAACAATGCACGTTGCTGCTCAACTATAGAAACAAAAGGTAAGATTTCAATTTTGTTTTTATGTTTTTGTTTCATCCTCTACCCACTTATCTAGTATTGTTATTTGTTTATTATTATGCTTTTGACAAATACAGAATACCTGAAAATTTCAAAGGGAACACCCCTTTGAACCTATTTTAATATTTTTTTTATTTCACGCTTCTGCCACGTTCCCAGGCGATACCGATTGTTTTCAAATTTAATTTTGAAAAAATTCAATTTAACCAAAATAAAAAATTTCAGAAAATGAAGAAAAATATAAAACATCCAATTTTTCAAAAGAAGAACTTGGACAAGACAACCTACCGGCTGCCAACAGCCGGTAGGTCACTCCCAGGAAGCAGGTGCGTGAGCACAAGTGTCGTGCCTACGTGGGCGGGCGAGCGCTCGCAAGGGCTGCTGATAGTGGCGGTTGTTGCCTGTGCAAAAATTTCTAATTTTTTTTTCTGCAAAAAATTGAAATCAAGAACAACACATAACATGGAGAATTTGACAAAACTTTTTTCATCATGGATGCAAGAAGAAGAGACACCAAGCCCCTAGGTCAAAAGACATAGTCATGTAAACTTCAACTCAACTAATCTCCTACAACACATTCACAAACGTGTACACTATCAACCATGTGGGTCTCTTCCAACGAGTCTATTTGACCACACTTGTTTTTCAAAAGAGGAACCTTTTGATGTGGTCTTCTCCAAAATCGGGTATGATTTGAATGACCAAGTATGTTTTAACTTGTCAATAAATTAAATCAAGTCTAACACTTAATCTCTTGAGTTTATTATTTAATCCAATTACATAAAATATTAAACATAAAGCCAATGTGAATATTTAATCTAATTAAATACACATGAGCCTAAATATAATTAATTAATAAATTTAATTTATCAATCAAGCCTAAAATGATAATTAGTCCAAACTATTTATTTCTAGCCCATCTCTACTACTTAATGAATCCAATGTATTAATTAGAGAAATCCATCTACTAAATAATTTGTCCAACTAATTAATTAATCAAAGTCTCGTTTAAATTGACCCAATCAATTTAAAAAGCTCAGTCCAAAATCAAATTAATTTAATTAGTCAAATTGTGAACTATCCGCCCAATGAATTATCTATTAATAAATAATCTAATCATTTATCCTCTCAAAGAATTAATTTAAGCCAATTAAAGTATTTGATGTCTTTTGAAATTAATTCAAAATTAATTCCATTCATTTTTTACGATTTGTGTGTGACTCTTTAGGTTCACCCTCATGACGACATGGGTGTGTGACCAACTCAATTAATTAATCTAATCTTGTTAATTATTTTTTATTATCTCATAACTAGAAATGATTGGTAGCATAGGCGGCCATCTAGCAATAGTCGATGATCTTGAGACAGGGTGAATAATGACATTAAAATTTAGTCTCCATGTTCTATACAAGTGTGGTCCTACTGTCAACCATCTCCCGATCTTAGTCTGGGAATGAAATGGACCGTCAGTTCCCATATTTGACATGGTATCTATGCTCCATACTCAAAATATATTTACTCTAGTTGTTGGCTTTGTAAATTCCGTCCCACTCAATCAAGCGTTATGACCATAGATTACAGAGTTTAAACTGTCCCGGAGTGTATAGGAGATCTCCCTGTAACATACTGACAAGTGACAAATTGTTTCTTGAAATCACCGTTCTTGCTACATACTCCAATTATACTGGACAAGACTTATAATGACCATATCTAACAATATAATCACTTCATGCCAAATCCAAGATATAGTCTTTGTATGCACTCGATTGTCATTATTCCTGAAGGCCGATGAGTAATCTCGTACTATCGAAAATAAGACTTGTGGTCCTACCGACCAAGCGTACAAGGCTTTCATATGAAGATTCCCACAAGTTAGTTAATTACCTAGCCAACTAACCCACTAAAATTGTATTGACGACTTATGTCTCCTATAGATGAAACACGACACTACAATACTTAGTACCAGTCTCTATAAAACTCTCGATGCCTTGTCTCGAGGTCATTGATTTAAAATATTTTAAACCAACCGTCAAAAGTAGTCTCATATCCTTCGACCTATGCTCAGCCAACTCCATTGGTTATACTATTCTATCTATAGGCATTTATTCTGACATTGAAACCTCGTTCAGTTTTAGCAGTAAACACAACAAACACTTTTTCCATTAATGAATACTTACTTTATTAATCATTACATGACTTTCATAAATATTGAAGAATGGTAACCAGTGTAATTGGCTTCCTTGTCACTTATTCTGAAATTGGTGTGATATCACCATGTTTTTCCATATCCCTATGCTAGACTTCCACAACTGTTTATATGTGAAATTACTTCTCTTGTATTTAGGCACTAATGTGGGTTGATTAAATGGATGTTTCTGTAATTATGTGACCATCTATCCTATTACCAGTTACGGACATGTTCTTTATTGTGTTGATGATTATACTTATGAACTTTTGTATATTACTTTAGTTAATGGGCAAGGCTGCTCCTGCCCTTTTCTTTATTTACTGGGAATGTTATTCTCTTTAGTGCTTGATGTAACATAGTTGAATTTTTTGTATGTTATTTAGGATGAGGTCAACTAGGAGAATACTGGCTTTGATCGCTGCATAGAAAATTATGCTTGAGATTGTCGTTGCTCTTACCCTTTTTTCTTTATGTAATTCAATATCTCAACGGTAGAAGCACTACTTAAACACGTGTTCTTCCTTGGTGATACACACTTAAATCTAAGATTCTTCACCTAGTTAGGAACCTACATAGGTTAATGGCCATTAGTGATGAGTCGTGTCTATGAAACCTATGTATGGATCGTCATGCATTCGATCTTTGTGTTATCTTTTGGAACATTTCGGTGGGGTTTCTAGGATTAAACATGTAACCATCTCAAAACAAGTGGTCTTGCTTGTAACTGTTATTTCCCACCACAAAAATAATTGTGTTGTCAAACATGAGTTCATAAAATTTGCCCCGACAGTGACCAAGCATTTTCATGATGTGCTCAATAGCATTTAAAAAATGCATACCATTTTCTTGCAAATCCGGCTCCAATCATAGCAGACTTTCCCAACCTTAGCTGGAGATGGTCTAAGGTAACTTTTCTCTTAGAATAATAAATGATCAGTTCTAGCTTGATACATGAAGGTTCGAACCGTTGCATGCTTTTAAAAATGTAATGTTGTCATTTATGGGAATTGTTGTAGGGTTGTTTAGGTGCTTAAGATGAAACATTCACTGACGTTAGAGTCCTGAAGACAAAAAAGGTCCTTTTCGCACCTGGAATGGTTAAGTAGCCATCAATGTCCTTGGGTATGCAATCTAAACACGCAATTTATATATGTCCTCACCTGTTGGGAAAGTAATGGAGATGATAGTCGTGTTTTATACAAGGCGATCCACAGACCCAATGGTCTCTAAGTGCCTTTAGATATGCCACATGTACTAGTATAATATAACCACATTACATATTTATCTTGTAGTATAATGAACAATTAACGAAAACTTTTATTTTGTATTATTAACAAGTGACTTCATGCTTATCTAAATGTGTCTTCGTTTTATAACAGCAACTACTATTTATGTGACAACGGTTATGCAAATGTTGCAGGCTTCTTGAAACCATAAAGCATTATTCGCTACCGTCTATGCAAATGAGATTCTGGTGCAGGGGGGCGTCAAAATCGAGAAGAGCTCTTTAACTTGAAACTGTTATCGACACCTAAGGTCATAGAGAGAGCTTTAGAATTTCTAAATGTCCAATGGGAATACTACTTAGCCAGTCATTTTAGCCTGTTAAAGTCCAAAAATAGAATAATCCAAGCATGTCGCCTTCTATATAACTTCTTTCAAGATGAAATGCTTGATTATCCTTTAGAAGTTGAGATGGGATGCAAGTGAAGGCGGTGTGGAAATTGAGATGGGATGCAAGTAATGGCGGTGTGGAAACGCATGCGAATTGCATGTCGACTATTGAGACCAGTACTCCTGGACTACTTGGCTGATGATTTGGCTAGTATGTCTAATGAGTGGTTAAACCGGCCATGAGAAGAAATAGATTAACTATTATTGTATTTACAATTACTAAGCTAGAGTTTTCCCGTGATGTCATATGTCTCTGCTTGTATGTTATGCTATCCCTGACGTAGTTTATATGTTTGTTCTTTGTTTGCAATTGTGGTTTTTCCTCTGTTTGTAACTTAACATAAGGGCACACACATGATGACACGTTTTCTACACAATGGCATGTTATGTGCATATATGGTGTAATAATATATTTTGGCCATACATGTGTGGTCGTAGCAGTAAATATCCATATTTTGTTATGGCCATAGTTGTAGCAATAAATGGGGCATATTTATTAGATGTACACAATAGCATAGATCTTGTTTAACACCCACAAATGAACAATTTACTATGAATATATGTTTCTTATCATCAATATATCACTAGAAAAAAAGGTAGGATTTGGGGCGAGATTGGAACGGTTTTCTTTGTGTTTAAAATGATTTCTGGGACACAGAACTTATTTAAAGCGAATTTTAGAACGGTTCAAAACCCATCTTGACAGACAACGTCATAAAAATTTAAGAACGATTATCGTTCCTATTTGGGACGGGAACTTTAACAGTCATAAAAAACGCTTCCTAATTTTGAATTTGGTATGGTTTGGGGTGGGTTTTGGAACGACTGAACTAATTTTATCGGGGAACTTTTGCAATAGACATTGTAATACTCGTGCCTAAATTTAGAACTATTTTTACTTATATTGGTGATAAATCTATGAATGGGCTTTGGAACTGCACACTACCACGTTTGTAGAATTGTTTTAGTAATGATATTAGAAACGATTTTCTTAGTTTGGAACACATATTAGAAATTGGAATAGCATTAGTATTTGGAACGGTTAGCTACTAATTAGGAATACTTTTTTGAAATGGTTGTAGCAATAATATTTGGCACGTTCCATCCAATTTAGGCACACGCGTTTAGAACGATTTTAGTAACGGCATTTGGAATGGTTATGTATTTATATTTGTAAGATTTTTATGTAATATTACTAAACCCGTCCTAATTTTTGAATTTTATAATTTATTAATATATTTAATAAATTTGAATAAATAAATAAATTAATACATTTTAATAACTTTTCATATATAATTAAATTAATTTATGAATCTTCAATTAATTGTATTTATGAATTTAATTAATTGAATAAATATAAAATAATGGAATGTTATAAATATTATGAAATATGAATAATTAAAAAAAATATTATATTAATATGAGAAATTATTTAAGTACAAAAACAAAAAAAAAATATAAAACCTAATCTAACCCTCCTGATTCGAGGCAAGGGGGTTTGTTGGAGACGGTGCTGTGATCATGGTGGAGGTCCGAATCTCCCTCATCATGGTCATCATGTCGGGCATCATGAGCTCGAGATGACTGATGCGGTCCTCCATGGCCGGATTTGGTGATAGCGGTGGTGGTAACAGTGGGAGTGGCAATGGTGATGTGAATACGCGGCTGGAGACGTGGGCCTCAGAACAAAGGTTGAATACTCAGACCTGGTTCTTACCCCCGACTACAACCAGCTATATCTGCTGCTTTGTCATCACCACCGAAGCCTCCCATTCAGCGGTGGCATCATGGTCCTCAGCCGTGGACTGAGGCTGAAGATCCTCCAATAGCTCTTAGAACTTCTCTTGCCAAAGAAATAAAATGTTAGTACTTTTAACGAAAAATTAATTATTAAAAAAATAATAGTAATAATTTAGGTACTTACCGCCATCTTTGCCGTCCTGTTTTTTCCTGTAGCACCGCTCGGATAATTCCATCTGATTGGGCAGCCGATCTAGTTTTGTCTCCTGTAGAAGAAAAAAATAGGTAGCATCATATTAAAAAAATAATGATAAAGCATCGTATTTACTTACCAACTTCCTCTTGTGCATGTCGACTGAGGAAGACCCCTCCCGGTACACAGTTGAGGACGCCGCGGGGTTCGCCGCCCGATTTGCCTTATTTTTCGAGGACTCCTACTGTACGTTCTCGCTGGCGCAGTACGTCTGGATACACAGTTGCCCAATGCATGAGGCTTTATGGACTAAATAATGTATTATTGGAGTTGAAGAGTTCAAGTCATACCAATCATGTCATGGGATTTGATATGACAACTCCTTCCAAGTCAGTTTAGTCGGCTTGATAAACTTTTGTCAACCGTCCATTAATAATATATAGATGCCACACGTATATCGTTAATGAACCAATACACCCATCATATGGATGCACAAATTACTGAAAATCTCAGTAAAGGCTTTTGATGCCTAGTCACGGGGTTCTCGATTTCGAACGTTCAAGATCATTCCTCGAAAGTTGATTTCATGGTCACTATCATCTACGTGACCAATTTTGTTGGTTTGTGCGCTTGGTTCATGATATACATACGAAGACACAAGTAAATATGCAAAAGAATGAGTAAATGAATTTTACTTTATTCATTAGATTAGCGCTATGCTAAACAAGATTGTCTTCTACCATAGATGACATGGGCTGACTTACTGTTTGTCATTCACATATTCTAATAATGATAGTTAAAAAAATTGGGAAATAGATAGAGGAATTATTGTTCTTTGGAAGATGAAACATCTCTCAATCCACTTAAAGGCGGTTGTTGCAAGATTGATGAGCTCGGAACTTGCGAACAAGCCAAGTTTACAAAGCAACATTGCTTACAACATCATAGTAAAATTAAAATAAATTAACTATGCAACTTGCTTTGAAAATAAATATTGCACAAATCTTCTATTTTCAAAGCTAGGATTTATGCATATTTTTCGTGCACTGAAAATATACGTTGTTTGCGTAGCATAGAGGAAAAGCTATATTTTAATATATCTTAATTCCATTTGCTTCATATTAATTAATTTATTCATTAATTAGTTTTTTAAGACTTGTGTCCATCTAAGTAATCAACCCTTATATTCATCTCTATTATATTACTTGTACATTTATTTAATTCCAGACGTGGATGACATAGATTGGAACAAGTGTATAATTTCTACACTCTGCTAAGTTTATTCTGATAGGAATTAATACTATGCAAATACAATCATTAGTCACAAAAAATGAACAAATAAACTATGTGCGAACAATCAGAAGAAAATATGCTCTTTATCGGAGTGAAAGCATATATTACTTATAGGATAAAACAACTTTATCTGATCAATATTTTGTGCTTTCAGCCTTCCAACAGCAAGATGCTCTAGGACCATTTTCTTTTTGGTCAATTGGATCATCCTTTCTTCGGTTTCCTTTCGTGCTATGAGTTTATATATATTACATGCATATTAAAAGTGTTAAAAGTTATTGAAGCAAAGCAGTGAACATGAAAAGTGTCCGATATATATGATCTACAATGAGTATAATCTTATTCATTTGACCAAGGCAATGAGCTATAGACCATGCATGCATATCCGCGTGAGGATTCCAATTGCTAAAATTTTTTGGATGCTCGATTAAATGATGCAAATACAAGTTATCCGAATGAACAAGCCAAAGAGACGTGATCAATTGAAAAATATATTGATAGGTGTGCATGTCAGAGAAAAGTGTGGATATTATAAATATTCAACAAACAAAACCACAGTTCTCCACAGATTTTCAACATTTTTACCTTATTCTCTAAGAACATTTTTACCTAATTAATATTTTACTTTGAAGTAAAAATAGTTTAGACTTGACAAATAAAAGAAAAGTTACAGTATGAGATAGATAAAATCAGTTACAGATAAATCAACTCCATCCGATACAAATAAAAGAAAGAATCAAAGACATACATACATATGACAAGCAACATGGTAATAAAGTGTAAAATATCCCAACTAATACCATTGTTTTGTAGCTGATAAAGTTGATTAACAAGATTGGGGCCCCGAAACAAAAGAAAAGGTGAAAGTGTCTATTCAAACACAAATCCGACTAATACCTTTTTGTTCTTATTATTGTGGTGTTGATTTGTAGAATGAATCAAGTTTATCAAGTACAACATGAGTTCTTATTATTGAGGCACACAGACATAGATTGGGGATTTTGAGAAAAACAAATAGAGGTTTAATAAGATACAAAAAATTGTAGATTGAAGCCGAACGAAGATGGGAAGTAGAGTAAATCGATGTTGTAACATTGTCTAGTTCACTTTGTTTATTAATAAATATAGTTCTTCTGTAACAAAATAATATCATTGCAAAAATATAGAATGAAGTCGTTTCTGTTGGAAGTCTTGCTACGAGGTAAAATTCATAGTAAAAAATAGCTTTTGTTATGGATTGTTTTGTGCAGCAAAATAGTTGGTAGTAAACAACATATTTTATTTTGGATTGTGTATCATTTTATCACATGATAGCTGCATGGACATAATATGATAGTCTCCATGTCAACAACATTACTTTTATGTACATGGGACACAAATCAATTGCACTATACCGAGTAATTTGGTAACTATGGTCCATAATATGTGAACTATGATGGATTATTATCCACATTTGTGTCTTTTACAACTATCGATATAATTATACGTCAATATTCAATTACAGGCCACAAGTATGCCACAGTTGTCGGGGACGGTCATGCACGCTATAGACAAACGCAATATCTGTGAAGTTGTGATTGAGTATCGGATCATTAATATATGTTATGGTATTATATTCTACTTAGGACATACTTGCACACGTCGGCATGTGTATGTTCGGACACATGTATATGTGACTATGTGATCACATGTGCCATAGGTCTCCTATGCACACCTACCATTTTCAACTACATAGGCCCACAAGTGCACATGAACGTGTCACAATGTAGGTGTCATGCTACATGTGCGCGATTATAGAACAACTATTAACATGTAATGATATGCGCCCCGGAGTTGTTCAGCACACAACATGCACAAATGTTGTACAACGCAATATATGATGTGTTGCCCCAACATTATAATTGGGTGCTCTAGCTATAATAACTTCTTGTAGATCATGAATTGTTGCTCTGTCCAGGCTCGTTAGATCTAATGATCTACAAAATGTTCATATGGTTGTTGGTCTACCAAAGTAGTGGTTGTATAATGGTGAGCAAGAATGGACATATGACCATGACTATGAAATTTAGGTGGTAGTAAGGATCATCCATCAATGGAGAGTCATAATGTTCCAACTTAATTACAATCATGTCAATTACAATGATTGATTTGTGCCAAATACACCCATCAATAATCATTATGAACATATAGTTTATGTTTTTGAACTCATTTCGAAGCCATAATCCCACAAGGGTACACATTAAATATATGATGTGGTCATATGGTATGCTTATCACCCTCTTATGTCCATATTAGGGAAATATGGGCATATTCTCACCTAACAATTTGCATATAAAAAATCTATGCAATCGTAACATTCCTCACAAAACAAATATGCGAGACACAATTCATATGTATTTTAGGGATATACATATGTTCATAACACTCACATGATTTTCATATATATAATTTATAAATCTCTCATAAGGGAATTGTATAATATTGCATTGTAATATTCACACATAATATTGCATAAATTACTATATAATTGTTAGAAATGGTGACAAGAAAGCCAATTGGATTGACGATTTTAGAAACTATTTAGCAATCTTTATGAATGTGATATTATCTTGATGAATGTAGTAAGCATTCATCTGTGGCACCGTGTGTTTATTGTGCTTACTATTTACGTTGAACGGTGTTTTAACGTTACAACAAATACGCACAGACGAATTGAATAACCCATGTGGTTGAGCTGCGCATTGGATGACAACTTTGAAACCTACTTTTGAGTGTTGGTCTGAAACGCATTGGAGACAAACTTGGCGGTTATTGAATTTTGAATTCAATTGTATGTAATATACAAAAACTACATACATATCATGCATAACCAACAACAAAAGCCATGAAATATTGCTCTCTTTTTTCTCTCCAAAAATGTTCTCCTTTTGTTCTATATTGAATTGGATTCAATTTAGAATATAAAACATTCCGAAAATACTAATCAATAGTGTTTGTTTGGAGTTATTTTTTCTTCTAGTTCTTTGTTCTCTCTAGCAATAGAACAAGAACTATATCTTTTCCTTAGCATGGTGTGGACAAATTAGAGGGGTTCTAATTTGGATCCGAAAGTGAGCGGGAGAACATAAAGAGAACAATGTATGTTGTTGCTCAACTATAGAAACAAAAGGTAAGGTTTCAATTTTGTTTTCATGTTTTTGTTTCATCCTCTTGCCACTTGTCTTGGATTGTTATTTGTTTATTATTATACTTTTGAAAAAAAAGCGAACGCTTGGGAATTTCAAAGGGAACATCCCTTTGAACCGTTTTAATATAATTTTTTATTTAACGCTTCTGTCGCGTTCCCAGGCTATATCGATTCTTTCAATAATATATTATAATGGTGACCCTGTAGTACGTGTAAAAAACTAACATAGTTATTCATTAAAGTGTTGACCGTGTAAGGTTAATAATATCTATATGGACAATCCATAATGCATAGTGGTCACCATCTTGGTGTAATGAGTGCATGTATCTACATTCTTACCATGTTGTTGACGTGAATTATCCTCAAAATTATGAAAGTGAGAATTATATTATGGTTAATAGCTATAGTGCTAAAAAACTATAGTTCTTAGATATATTAACATTAAATGCAATATATTCATGTGTCACATAGGTAATTGAAGGCAAGATGGATCGGCCCGGGAACGCGCGAGCGAAAGTGCGGGAAAAGATAAAGCGATAAAACGCACATAATTAACGACCAACCAAGGGGTGTACGCTTGGTGTTTCCGGGTATTCTATGTAGTATGTGGATCAAAGAAAATAAAACAACACATTCGACGCACAAGGCTATCGATAAGGAATAAAAGAGAGATATGGTATTTTAATTAGACTTCACCCGTTTCATTTTTCGTTTCAACCAGCGTTGCATGTACGACCCCTTGTTCACCCTAGGCTCCAATGTAGGAGCCCTCTAGAGATGATCCATACCTCACCATGGTAAGATGACTTTGTTCTCTTGGCTAGAAGAAAACAAAGCTGATTGACAGAAATGAACGGACAGAACTACACTATTAGTTGCTTTATTATCTTCATGAAAATTCCATACATCTCACATGTTGATCCTAGATCAATGAGAGTTAGATAATTAAAGAAATCAGAAGGAAAGCTAGAGAAAGAGAGAGACCGAGTGTTATTGCTTGGAGAAGGGTGGAGTGTGTGTTCTTCACACTTTTCACTACGTATGCTTTGTATGGAAGGTGGAAATGTGTCTAGATATATTCCACCTACCTACGAGACACCCTCTTCCTATATGGTATGATCAACTCATGCCATATAGAGAAGGGCTCCAACTTTGGTCAATACACTTTCCAAAAGTGTAATTTAACCAACCCTGTTCCAACAATAGAAGTCAACTCCCTTAGCTAGGGGACCTTAATTTAGTGGACCAAGTTTCATTTTAATCGAATTAAAATAAATCCATGGCCCATTGAATTTAATTAAATTCAATTTAATAAAATTCGAACTAAATTAAGCCCAATGTCATTTAATTCGATTAGAGACATAAGTCCAATTCTCGCTACTTGATAAATTCAATTTATTAATTAAGACAATCTCAATTAAATTAATCGAATTAATTTAATCTTGGACTATCCATCCAATGAATCATCCCATATGTAAATAATCCAATTATTTACATCTTTCGAAATTAATTCCAAATTGATTCATTGTCCTTCCACAATGATTTGTGTGTGACTTTTTAGGTTCACCTTTCAGCTAAATTTGGCTAGTGTCCAACGCTACTGATTAATTAAATGTAATCTAATTAATCATTCTTGATCAAATATTGATCAAGAGAGCCCATTACAATGGGTGACCGTCTAGAAAAATTTTATGTTACTAGAGACTAGTTGAATATCCGTGTAAATATTTAGGCTCCCGATTCTATACGGGTACACTCATTTTGGCTAGAGGATGAAATAAAAAGTACAGAAACATAATTTGAAACTTTACCTTTTGTTTATTTGGAAAACTACAACGTGCGTGTATTCCCTTTATGTTCTCCTGTTCCGTTCACATGGAATTCAAACTAGAATTCCTCTAAGTTGTCCAGACCACAAAATGGAAAAGTAAAGTTTTTTTTCTATTGCTAGACAGAACAAAGAACCAAGAAGAAAAACAACTCCAAACACAACGCTATTGTTTAGTGCTTTTGGATTGTTTTTTGTGTTCTAATTTGAATCCTATTCAAATTAGAACCAAAAGGAGAATATTTTTGAGAGAAGAATGGAGAGAAAATTTGTGGCTTTTGTGGTGGTTATGATGGATATGTGTGTAGTTCTGTATATCAC
Source organism: Sesamum indicum (assembly GCF_026168435.1). Lineage (NCBI taxonomy): Eukaryota > Viridiplantae > Streptophyta > Magnoliopsida > Lamiales > Pedaliaceae > Sesamum > Sesamum indicum. The sequence continues at coordinate 5,542,132 of NC_142669.1, forward strand.
ATACAATTGAATTCAAAATTCAATAATTACTAAGTTTGCCTCCAAGGCAACCTATCACATAACCTCCAACCATGATGAAATAACTCCTCCATCATGTTCATCATGGTGAGGAGTTTCTACTCCTTCTTAACTTGCTCCAACTACCCTCAGATGGGCTTGGACTTCGAATATGCACCGGTCCATTGATTCATTAATCCAATTAAATAAATCTAAGCCCAATTACTAATTAATTAATCCAATCAATTAATTAAGTCAAACCTAATAAATTAATCCAATTAGTTTAAAGGTGTTAAGCCCAAAACATTAATTAATTCTTGAGCTATCCATCAAATGGATTGCTAAATAAATGATCCAATCATTTATATATATTCTCATTGAATTAATTTAGTCCAATTAAATTAATTCATTTATTCTAAATTAATTCCACCAATTTCATAGTGATTTATGTGTGATTGTTTAGGTTCACCCTCAGCTATACTTGGGCTTGTGTCCAGCATAATGATTAATTAAATCCAATTTAATTAATTTATTTTCAATTAACTATTAGTCAGTTCAACTGGCTTGACAACTTTATCAACCACCCACTAACATTGCATAAATGTCCAACATCTGTCGCCGATGAAACACGACACTCACCGAATGATTGGAGTTTTAGTGCAAGTCTCAATAGGCTCTCGATACCCAGTCTTGAGGTCCTTGACTTGGAAAATTTCAAACCTAACCTTCAGAAGTTGGTTTCATGGCCACCATCCAATGCGCAGCCCAACTGCATAGGTTTTACAATTTGGTTTCTGGGGTTTATTGTGATGTTAAGCATATAAACATAATTAGTGAGCACAACAAATACAATTGGCAGATAATGAATACTCACTTTATTCATAAACAATGCTACGATTACACCAAAATTATCGGAACAGATTACATAAAGGCCAATCCAATTGGCTTTTTGGTCACCTATTCTAACAATTAGGATAGATGACTAAAAAGCTAATATGATTGGCTTGGATGTGTTCTCTTTTGATAAATAATCGATATTATTTAATATTATTTTAAACGATTAAAATGAGTATTCTCTTATATGGCATTTACTTTGTTGTGCTCATTCTGTATGCTTGCATCAGCTTGAACATAAGAACAAAGTCAAGACCAATTGGTAACCGTGCAGTTGGGATGCAAATTGGATGATGGTCATGAAACCAACTACCAAAAGGTTAGGTTCGAAATATACCAAGTTGAGGACCTCGGGAGAGCAATGGATACTTGCACTAAGAGTTGCATTCAATTACTGAATATCGTGTTTCATTGGTCACAGTCGTGGAGCGTCAATGGGATCTTGGTGGGTTGATTGACTAGGTGTCAAATCAACTATACTGACTCATGGGGATCATCATATGAAAGTCTTGAAATCTTGGTAGGTATGACTGCGATCCCTGGCCCGATAGTACAGAAGTAGTCCTTAGACTTAAGGAATCACGACAGTCACGTGCATACGATGACTGTATCTTGAATGAGTGCGAGAGGTGATTGTGTCGCAGACATGATCATTATAAGCTTTGTCTAGTGCAGTCGGAGTATGTAGCGAGGAAGGTGAGTTTCAAGAAGAGGATCCATCCCCTATCAGTATTTGATAGAGGTATCTCCTATGCACTTGAAGACGCGCTTATGCCTTATAAATCTGTAGCTACAGTCGTTGATCGAGCAAGAAAGGAGGTTCCTATGTTAATCCATTAAGCGTAGCACAGTCTTAAATATTAAGGCATAGATGCCTAGTCCAAGATGGGAACCAAAATCAAACCATGCACTAGACTAAGATATGGAGACGGTAGATGGAATGACCATACCCGTGTGGACACGAGAGTGTAAATATTCACATGAACATTCACATAGTCTCTACTACCATGTACCGTTGCTAGATGACAAATCATGGAGATGGGCTTTCTTGATTAAGTGTTAATTAGGAATTATTAATTAGATTAGATTTATTTAGTAATAGTGTTAGACACTAACCCAAATCTAGCTGAAATGTAAACCTAAAGATTCACACACAAATCACTGAGAGATCCATTGGATGGAAGGCCCAAGAATAAATTAATCGGATTACTTTATAATGGGCTTGTCTTGATTATTTAATAAGTTAGACCTTATTAATTATTGAAAGTAATGAGGGCTTATGTATTTAATTAGATTAAATACATATTGTGCTCAATTGGGTGGATATTTTATTAAAATTTGATTTTATTTTAAAATTCATTGGGCCTTGTATTTTTAATCATAAAAATTGAGCACCCCTCTCTCTCCAACTTCTTGGAGTTCTTTTCTCTTGCTTTCTTCTACCAAATGAAGCATTGGGATTCTAGTATTGCCTTTGTGGGGAAGAATCGGAGGTTTCCTGCGTTGGAGCCTTGCGTGAACGTTTAAAGTGGGCGGATTCCTACAAAGGTAAATTTTTATTCCTTTGATCCCATTTTTGTTTCTTTATGAAATTTTACCTCAGTCCCCTTTTTGTTATTATTAATTGTTAATTCTACATCGAACGCCCGAGAACTCCAAGGGTACACCCTTTGAATTCATTTATTTTATCCATTAATTTTAATTATTGTATGCATTTTATGCTAGCGCTTTCGCTTGTGTGTTCGCGGGCTGTACCAAAAGATCCTTTAAGTAGTATCAGAGCCTGATCGATGTAGAGGCTGATGGTTGTGTGTAATAAGCATGTTGACGTGATATTTATGGCTTTTGAAGCATGTTTTTGTTACCCTTTTCTTTTAGGTAATTAGTTGATGAAAATTGCTCCTTTTTTTGTGATTAATTCAATTATTCAAGCAATTTTATAATTTTGAATTTTTTGTATAATGCTTGCTTTTTTTTTATACATAAATAAACTGTTGGAATGGGTGACCAAAAGCCAATTGGATTGGAGGTTTTGAGAACCATTCAAACAATATTTATTTAAGCAATGTTGTCCTGATGAATGTGGGAAGAATTCATCGTCATCACACGTATCTGTTGTGCTTATCAAATTATGTTAAGCACTCCTTAAACGTCATAATAGATGCACACAGACCACTTTTAACAACAGTGTAGCAGTTGGACTGCACATTGGATGGTGATCATGAAACCAACTGTTTAGGGTTGGGTCTGAAATGTTCCAAGTCGAGGACCTCGAGACTGGCATCGAGAGTCCTACTGAGACTTGCATTAAGAGTCGTATTCATTTTATGAGTGCATGTTTCATTAGCGACAGATGTGGGATGTCTATGCGATATTGATGGGTTTATTGGTTAGATGTTGAATCGACTAAACTGACTCGCGGGGATCGTCATATGGAAGACTTGGAGGCTTGGTGGGTATGACTTGAGTCCTCGGCTCCGATACTACGGGAGTAGTCTTCAGACTTAAGGAATCACGACATTCACGTGCATGCGTATACTGCATCCTTGATTTGTGCGAGAGGTGATCGTCTCAGACATGGTCATCATAAGTATTGTCTAGTGCAGTCAAAGTATGAAGCGAGGACGGTGAGTTCCAAGAAAAGAATCCAACCCCAGTCAAAATGTAACAGAGTTATCTCCTATCAAATTGGAGATGCGTCTAGGCTCTTTAAAGTTGTGGCCGTAGTCATTGGTCGAATAGGAGAGAGGTTCCTAGGTCGAGCAATTAAGCATAGATGCCTAGTGAATAATGGGAATCAACGTCCAATTTCATGCCCTTGACTGAGTCCAAGAGACGGTATACGAAAGGACCATACCCGTATAGACTCAGGAACCTAAACGTTCACATGGAAATTCGTCTAGTTTCTAGTGCCATGAACCACTGCTATACGGCCGCCCTTGGTGATGGGCTTTTTTGATCAAGGGTTGATCTAAAATTATTAATTAAATTGAATGTAATTAATAAAAGTATTGGATACTAGCCCAAGTCTAGCTGAAAGGTGAACCTAAAGACTCACACGCAAATCACTGAGAAGGGACGAGGAATTAATTGGAAATTAATTCCGTAAGTGATTGGATTACTTATATATGAGAGGAATCCATTGGATGGATAAGCCCAAGAATAAATTGCTTGGATTAATTTATATTGGGCTTGCCCTTGTTATTTAATAAGTTGGACTTATTATTTAATAAAGAGTTATTGGGCTCATATATTTAATTAGATTAAACATATGATCGACTTATTAAGTGGACTTTAATTAAATTGGATTTAATTAATTAGAATTTGTATTTTAATTAATTAAAATCGACCCGAAGCCATTTATTAAGTTCAGAGAAGTTACACTTGAGGTGGAAAACCAAACTGGTTACTTAGACAAACCCTTCAATGGGATTGAGATGGTGCGTATTTAGTAGGAGTTCTTGAATCAGGCAAAATGAGAATGGAATTCTCATTCAGTGAAATTACTCCGGAAGAGACGATGTTGAACCATCTCTTGTAAGGAAGAACTCGAGACCTCGATTGGACATGGTTCGATTGGTGCTTCACTGAATCAGTTGGGCCGTCTGGATGTGGACTATCAAAAGAAAAAAAAATCTTCTAGTTGTAAAACATGGCATTTTCTTAAGTCACATTCAGACACCATATTTGATATGGATTGACAAACCTGTGTCCTACAAAAGTCTTGAGTAAGAGGAATGGTCCTTCATACGTCAAAGGACTAGGGGGAGAACAATTAGGCTCAGAGTCTAATTTATAAAGGTTAGTTATAGAACAATGCAAACAACATGTGCCCTACAAAAGTCTTGAGTATGACGAATGGTCCTGCATACGTCAAAGGACTAGTGGGAGGAAAGTTATACTCGGAGTCTGATTTATACCGGAATAATGCAAATATCACTTGTAATCGAAACTTTAACTGACCATTTCTTAGTTCTCTGAGGGACAATCAGAAAACTCCGGTTACCCGAGAGGTACGAGTTTCTGAAATCGAACAAGGAAAATTGAAGTAGGACACCGAACCGGATAAATAGTTTGGAGCTATAAAATCCACTATAGAGTTCAAACTGGCTTTGAACGTCCAACATACTTATTTTGACAAGATCATGAGGTGCATGACTTGGTCAAGAATAAGGTAGAAGGTCAGTGGTAGCTCATTGTGCTCCATGTGTTCTAGATATTAAACGTCTTTGATCATTTGGAATGATAGAAAGATGTTGTGGAAGTCTAAAACATAAAAATTATTCATAAATTTCTCCATAATAAGAATTGGATTCCTATCTAGGGATAAGTTGTCAAAGATTTAGTCATGGTATACTGATGAGGAGCTTAGATATTTGACATCCCCTACGTTTTTGCTGTAAGCAACATGGAATGTTGTTTGGTGCAGTGAAACTGCTGTTGCTTATGCTTTTTTAGCATAACAACGAATATCGAGTGTGCACCGACGAAGCAACATACAATTGTTGAAAGGCTATCTTTAATACATGAATAAGGATTGAGGAAGAGCCCTTGACGCACATAAATGGAGAGTTGATTCTGGAAAGCTATAGCGATAGTAGCTTCTAGGATCATATGAATAATATTTAATATCAAAATGAACATACATTCGAGATTTATGATGATGTGGTAACGTTGGAAGGGTTCCAAGTGGAATACCACAAAGAATATTATCAGGAAAAATTGAATGTATGGCAATTTTAAAGTTATATTGGAAAATGATTGGGACCGAAAAACAACGCCCAATTATTGGGTGTGCTACCTAGCACAACCGTGCCAATAGTCACTTTGGAGGATGATAACTGGGCTATGGCACAAGGTAAAAGGCCCGAGATCCCATCACAGGTCCAAATGAAAAATTTTAGAACCATCATCTGCTTGGAGCGATAATAGGAAGATGTAGCGTGCGGTTGGACCATAGGACATCAGCAGAAATGCAAAGTAGACACATAATACCTAGCCGATATCGCAGATTGCTCATAATCAGTTTAGTCTGAAAGACATGAGGAATGGGCTTTTAGGGCAAGTGGAAGATTATTGGAATAGGTGATCAAAAACCAATTGGATTGGAGGTTTTGAGAACTATTCAAGCAATCTTTATTTAAACAATGTTGTCTTGATGAATCTGGTAAGAATTCGTCATTGGCACACGTATCTATTGTGCTTACAAAATTACGTCAAACACTGCTTGGACATCACAATAGATGCCCACAGACCACTTTAACAATCGTGCAATAGTTGGACTGCACATTGGATGGCAGTCATGAAATGAACTATTTAGGGTTGGGTCGAAAATGTTCCAAGTCGAGAACCTCAAGAGTAGTCATCGAGAGTCGTACTAAGACTTAAATTAAGAGTCACATTAATTTGATGGGAGTAGGCAGCGACAGACGTGGGACGTCTATGCAATCTTGATGGGTCAATCGGCTAGGTGTCGAATCGACTGAGCTGACTCATGGGGATCGTCACATGGAAGTCTTAGAGGCTTAGTCGGTATGACTTGTGTCCCCAGTACCGATAGTATGAGAGTAGTCCTCAGACTTGAGGAATCACGACAGTCACGTGTATGCCATGAATGTTTCTTAGATTTGTGAGAGAGGTGATCGTGTCTCAGATATGGTTATCATAAGTCTTGTCTAGTGCAGTTAAAGTATGTAGCGAGGATGGTGAGTTTCAAGAAAAGGATTCGTCCCCTGTCAAAATGTGATAGAGGTATTTCTCATGCACTTGGAGATGCGTGTATGCTCTATAAAGCTGTGGCCACAGTCACTAGTCGAATAGAAAGAAGAGGTTCCTATGTCAAGCAATTTGGTGAAATGCGATTTCAAGTATTCAGCATAAACGCCTAGTCCATGATGGGAATCGACGCCCAATTCCATGCCCTAGACTAAGATCAAGAGATGGTAGATGGAAGGACCGTACCCGTATGGACTCGAGAGCCTAAAAGTTCATATAGAAATTCGCCTAGTCTCCAATGCCATGGACTGTTGCTAGATGGCCACCCCTGGTGACGGGCTTTCTTGGTCAATGATTGATCGAAAATTATTAATTAAATTGAATTTAATTAATAATAGTGTTGGACACTAGCTTAAGTGTACCTGAAAGATGAACCTAAAGAGTCACACATAAATCACCAATAAGGGACGAAGAATTAATTTAGAATTAATTTCGTAAGTAATTGGATTACTTATATATGAGAAAGATCCATTGGATGTATAAGCCAAAGCATAAATTGATTGGATTAATTTATATTGGGCTTGCCCTTATTATTTAATAAGTTGGAGTTATTATTTAAAGGGTTATTGGGCTTATATATTTAATTAGATTAAATATATGATGGACTTCATTAATTGGACTTAATTAAATTAGATTTAATTAATTGGGCCTTGTATTTTAATTAATTAAAATCGGCCCAAGCCCATTTTATGTTGGTGGAAATTATTAGAAAAGAAAATTATTGACTAACAAATCCTCTTTTGGAAAATGTCATGTTAGTCATCCTTTATTTGGAATAAAGAATTTTATTACCTTATTGATGGTTAAATGAACCCTGATATATTTTAATTCATCCATTAAGGTATATATATGTGTATTAATTATTTGGAATAACTAATGAATGAATTCACAAAGAAAATAATTTCCTCTCCACTAATTCTACCATTCGGCCGCCCCTTCCTCTCATACACACTTGGTGTGTTGTCTCTGTAATTTTCTTCTAGAAAAGAAAATTGAGGGATTCCAATTCCGTTGTGGTGTGGACATGACTTTACAGGGTCTCTATGTTCAGGCTTGGCTGAACGAAGCAAATGAAGGAGGTTCAAAATAATGTAAGAAAAGATAATTCTTGATTTACGTTCTAGTACCTCTCATTTTCATTCTACCCATAGCCCCGTTAACTTTATTCTTGTTTATTTTATTAACTATATCGAACGTCTGGGACCTTCAAGGATACACCCCTTGGAATTATAATTTTATTGCGATTTCATTTTAATTTACGCAATTTATTGTCCCCGCTTTCGCTTGGGCATTCCCACACCGATCCACCCGCACCTCGTGGTGGCTTTCAAGTAGTATCAAAGCCTCGTTCAATATAGGGGCTGTGGTATTGTGTGAATAAGCATGACAATATGTTCTTTATTGCTTTTGAAGAATGATATATTTTTTGGTTATTGTTAAACAATTATGTGAGAAAAGTAATTTGCTTAATTTTTGCAATTTTGCATGATTTTAAGTATTTTACGAGAATTTGATTTTCTGATAAAATAGTTACTTAATTTCAGATTAGCAGTTCAAACACACTGTGCGCAGGCTTGGCCAGCGTGCGCCCGCTCGTAGTCCTTGCGGAGGCAGTCCGTGCGTGAGAACGTGCCTGCAAGCGGATGAATGTAGGGGAGCCAGCACGCATGCATGCGGTTGGTTGTGCGACCTTGGTTGAACGAATCAAACGAAGGAGGTCCGAAATAAATCAAGAAAAGATAATTCTTGATTTACGTTCTAGTACCTCTTGTTTCCATTCTACCCATAGGCCCGTTAATTTATTGTTGTTTATTTTATTAACTACATCGAACGTCCGGAAAATCCAAGGGTACACAATTATGGTTTTATTGCGATTACGTTTAATTTACAAAATTTATTATCGCCGATTCCACTTACACGTTCTTAGGCCGATCCACTCTCACCTCGTTGTCCCTTTCATAAACATGTAAAAGAAAAACTACAGCAGCACTGCCGCTATTGCCGCACAGTGTGCGTGCGGTCGGGTGTGTGAGTAGGAAGCGGGCCAGCACATGAACGCGAGCATAACAGGCAGCGTGTGCGCGCTGCAGGCCGACAGTTGGGCCGTTTTCATCGTTTTTTCTGAAAATTTGATCTTTTGGACTTTTCTAAATTATTAATTATGTTATTTTATTTTATTTTTTGAAAAAAAATAATTTTTTTTCTAAAATTAAAATTGCATGATTAATTGGATTTATTATGTGCATTGGATACACCTGATTTTTTGTCATCCTTTTATTGCAATTTTCGAACTTGCGTTTTGATCCTATAATTGATTTTATGATATTGGATATCATGGTCCGGATTGTAGTATGTATGATTATTTGTTTGTTCATGGTCTTGTATACCTCTTCTATATATCGTTTCTTATTTTTTGCCTTAGAATAATAAGGTTTTCTATCCTCCCGACTATGTACTCCTCCCAACTACTGATCAGGAATTCTTTTTAAATTGTAATAAGAGTAGAATAGGTTTTTGGTGAGAATATTTTTTTTATTTTTATAAGGCAAGCCCATGGAGAAAGTAGGCAAACCTACGAAGAAAGGAGACCCAAGAAGAAGTTACAATACCAATTAGCATGTTAATGGGTAAATCAATTCTTTGTAATAGCATGGGGCCACCCTAAATAGACCTTAGACTCACTACAGGTTCAGTGGGTCGCATAGGTGGCCTCATTATCATCTGATAGGGGTATACTAGATTATATGGCACGCAATGATTTCTTTATTGCTTTAACATTTGATGTTTATGCATGCAATATAATTATGTGATGAGGTCTCGGTCAAGCACACAAACGTAACACTCACTTGGTTGGTCCAAGTTAAATATTAGGCCCAAAATGGACTTGGATTATAATTGTCTAGCCTTTCATGTTGTATTGTACCGATGTACTACCATTAATTTAATGAAATTTATATTTACCGAAAAAATAAGATTGCCTTGATCGGTCCAAGACTTCCATCTGCAGTAATGTGATGAGGAAGCTGCCACTATTCAAGTGTGGTCTCATGAATCATGGCATACTTGGAATAGAGGAAAGCTGCACCATTATTGTGAACAACGGAGCACGTTCAAGGTTTCCCTGTCTCATGAGGATAACCGCAAGATCTGTAGTATCATATTAGCTTCGATGACCAATGACATCCAAAGCAATATAGTAGGCTGGAAGATATTCCCATAATAATGTTTTGCATAAAAGAGGTTTATGTTGTTCCTGATAGGCATATTACATATGCCGCTACAAAAGAATTTTTTGGGACAAAGTGATGGAGTCAAGATGATATCCCTTATGGAGAAGCTTGAAGACCTCAAAGCTGGGCTTGACAATGACGTGTACATCAATGTTATCTTCCAATCACTTCTTCCATCCTACGATCGGTTTATTATTAATTACAACAGAACAAACTTGAGAAGTCTATTCATGAGTTTATTAATATGTTGGTCTAATACGAGGCAAGGACCTAGAAGCCTGTGCCGCAGTATTGATAGGAGAGGCTCCGACCTCCAAGCTGTAAGGCAAGACAGCTGGATGTTGGAAGAGGAAGAAGGGAAAGGGAAAACTTGCCGCAGCCACTGCTAGCTCCAAGCTCCAGTGTTGCTCTGATGGAAAAGGGCAAGGAAAAGGGAAGAATGGCGGTTCATAGCATTCGAGGGCAAATAGTGTCTGCATTCATTTTCGTGAAAAGGGAAATTGGAAGAGGCAGTGCCCACAACTGCTCTCCAGCGCAAGTATATTTGTGATTGAAGTGAATATGATAACTAATTCAGCTTCTTGGGTATTGGATATTGGCTATGGAGCTCACATCTGTAATGATTTGCAAGTGCTGGAAAGAAGCAGAAGGCAACATAAGGACGAGATGGTCATAAGGCTTTGTGATGGCAAGGCCATTGCTGCGAAAGCCGTAGGACTCTCAACTTAGCTATTAGTGATCATATTCGGATATAATTAAAGAACTGTTATTATGTATCGAAAATGATCAAAAACATTATTTTCGTTCGTGTTTGAGAGATTGATGGTTATGCAGTTAAGATCAATTAAAATAATTTTTATTTGATGATTGATGATAACCTTCATCTGCTTCGTACATTAATAAATGGTCTTGACATTCTCCAACAGTCAAATTGGATTATGACTGTGAAACACAAACGAAAATTACATAATCATGACAACGCACAGATTTGGCATGTGAGGTTATGTCATATGTTTGTATAGAGGATTAAGATGTTAGTAGAGTCAAGGAGTCTAGAGGTAGACGACTTCGATAAACTGTCAACTTGCAAATCCTGTCTTAAAGGGAAAATGACCAACAAACCTTTTATTGGACAAAGTATGTTTGGAACTGGTCTGTTAGACTTAATCCATATGAACGTTTGTGGACCACCAAATACTCCAGCCAAAGGAGGATACTCATACTTTATATTCTTTACTAATCATCACTCATGGTATGGTTATGTTTACCTTATGAGGTACAAGTTTGAGACCTTTGGAAGCTTTAACAAATTCAGACCTAAAGTAGAGAATCAAACTGGTTGTAAGATCAAAACGCTTCGGTCAAACCAAGGTGGGTAGTATTTAAGTGGTGAGTTCATGGATTACTTAAAAGAGAATGGAAATCTCTCTTACTGGACTCGTCCTGTAACGCCGCAGCTTAACGGCGTGGCTAAAAGGAGAAATCAAGCGCTGTTAACATGGTCCGATCCAGGATGAGTTTTATCGAATTGCCCCTATCCTTCTAGAGACATGCTCTTGAGACTGTGGCCAAGTTACTCAACATGGCGCCATCCAAAGATGTGCCCCAGATGCTATATGAGATGGGCACGACAAACCTGCATCCTACAAGTACTTGAGAGTGTGGGGGTAGCCCCGCATATGTCAAGAGGTTAGTGGGAGATAAGCTAGAATCAAGGTCTGGTCTGTGCAGGTTTGTCAGATATCTGAAAGAAACCATGGGTTACTATTTATATGACTCGTTACAACAGAAGGTCTTTGTCTCATGGAACATAGTATTCTTGGAAAATGGATTTCCTACGGATCGCCAACGTGATGAGAAACTGCTTGGAGAGTTAAGTGGGATCATTAGGATAATGCGACACCATCTATACCTACGGTTCCTAGTGTTAGTGCTCCAGTTCTCCGTAGGTCGATAAGAGTATCTCCACCACCTAATAGGACTGTATTCTTAGGCTTGACTAGCTAATTGAATGATGATCCAAGAACATATGTAGAAGCAATGATTGACATCGACTCAGATAAGTAGCTTAAGGCCATAAAATCCGAAATGGACTCAATAGGTTCAAACCAAGTTTGGAACCTCATGGACCCATCTAAAGGTGTTAAGATGTAAGCTTAGAACTGACTAGGAGGTTACTGCCCTCAAGGCTAGGCTCATGGCAGAAGGGTACATTTAATGACCCAGGGTCAAGTTTGAGGAAACTTATTCGCCGAGTCAAGTCTATTTGGATACTTCTTGCCATAGCAGCATGCTTAGACTATGAGATATGGCATATGGACGTGAAAACGCCCTTCCTAAACGGTTTGAGCGAGGAAGAGATCTCCCTGGATCAACAAGAAGGTTTTAACCTCTAGTAGGAAAGAACAGAAAGTCTGTCATATTAAAAGGTCCATCTATGGCCTGAAACAAATTTTCCAAAGCTGGAACACACGTTTTGATGAAGTTATTTGGGGATATGATTTCTTGAAGAACGAATCTGATCCTTGTGTATACAAGAAGATAGTGGGAGAGCTTAGTTGCGTACCTTGTGCTTCATCTTGATGACATCTTGCTTAAAGCGAATGATGTTAAGATGTTGGGAAATGTAAAAGCATGGTAGTCCACTTAATTTTCCAAGAAGGATATGGGTGAGACTTCTTACATCCTTGCAATCAAGATCTCAAGGGATAGATCCAAAAGGATGATAGGATTGACTCAATCCTCGTACATTGAGAAAGTCTTGAAAAGATTCAAAATGGAGAACTCAAAACGAGGATTCTTTTCAATGAGGCATGGGATTAAGCTGTCCAAGAAATAGTCTCCCAAGGATAATGAGGAACTTAAGCGGATGTCGGACATCCCCTGTGTTAGCCGTGGGCAGTATTCAGTATGTTGTCCAATGCACTAGTCCCAATGTCGCATATGCTTCTAGCGTAACGAGCAGATCCGGTGTGTGTAGGTGAGACACACTAGATTGCAGTCAAGAACATACCTACGTAGTTGAAAAGGCCTAAAGATATGTTGTTGATCTACAGTGGTGTTGTATTGATATTTGAAGGCTATAATAGCTTCCAATCAGATGATGATGATGCCAAGTCCCAGTCAAGTTTTGCAATCAAGCTGAATGGTGGTGTGTTTACTTGGAAGAGTTCCAAACATGCTACTACAATAGATTCCACCACAGAAGCTAAATACATAGCAGCTTCAGAAGCAACTAAGGAAGCGGTTTGGATGAAAAACTACATCCAAGAGTTGGGTGCATTGCCTAGCATTATTGAAGCGATAGTTATCTTCTACAATAACAACGGAACAATTGCACAAGCAAAGAAACAGAGATCTCATCACCAGTCCAAATACATTCTTAGACGCTACCATCTTCTTAGAGAGATGGTGAGCAAAGGTGATGTACGGATGGACCAAGTCAACTCAGCAAAAAACACAGCAAATCTACTAACTAAACCATAGTCGCAAATTGCTCATACTCAACATTTTGATACGATGTATGGCCATAGACTTAGAGAGTCTAAACCAGCGCATAGGAGATATATTCATCATATACTGATAGGGGATGGATTCTATCTTGAAATCCACCATCCCCAATACATAATCCGACTACATTAGAAAAGACTTATAATGACCACATCGAAGACATAGTCATCTCTCGCCAGATGTAAGATATCGCCATCGTATGCATGCGATTGCCATGATTCCTCAAGTCCAAGAACTAATCCTATACTATCGGAGTCGAGAATTCAAGTCATACCGACCAAGCATCCAAGGCTTCCATATGACGTTTTCCACGAGTCAGTTCAATCAACTAGCAACCTTGTCAACTAATCCACTAAAATCGCATAGACATTCCATGTCTGTCGCCCATGAAACACGGCACTCATCCAATGAATGCAATATTTAGTGCAAGTCTCTATAGGACTCTCGATGCCCAGTCTCGACGTCCTCGACACTAACGTTTCAGACCAACCCTCAGAATTTGGTTTCATAGCTGCAGTTATTCTAACAACATTGACTTGCCAGTCACCTATTCCAAAAATGGTAGTTAAACTAAGAAAACTGACAAATAAATAGAGTTCTTTTTCTTGGAAAGATGAAACATCTTTCAGTCCACTCAAAATCGATTGTAGCAAGCTTGATGCACCCGGAATATATGAATTAGTTGTGAGAAGCATCAAAATTATATACATATATGTATGTATACATTAATAAAATAAAATTTAGTTACTTACTTGAACAAGCCAAGTTTAGAAAGCAACATTAACAAAGATATCAACGTAAAATGAAAATAAAATAATTGTGCAACTTGTTTGCAAAATAAATATTGCATAAAAATCTCATATTTTTAGAATTAGGATTTATGCACACTTTTTGTGCTATGCACACAATAGAGGTTGTTTGCATAGCACAAAGGAAACGCTTCATTATAATATATCTTACCTTCATTTTCTTAAAGTATTACTCTCATTTGCATAAAGTTAATCACTTTACTAATTAATTAGTTGTTTAGGCCTTGTCTCCATTTAAGTAGCCAACCCTTATATTCATCTCCACTATTATACTAATTATAGGATTTATTTTGTGTCAGACACGAATGACATCAATAAGAATAAGTGTATAATTCCTAACTTTGCTAAGTTTATTCCGATAGGAAGCAACATTTTTCAAATACAGTCATTAGTCATAAAACAAATAAATAAATAAACCATGTGCAAAAAAAATCAGAAGAAAATATGATTGTTATCGGATTAAAAGCATATACCATTTTATAAGTTAAAACAACTTACCTAGTTAATATTTTGTGCTTTCAGCCTTCCAACAACAAGATGCTGCAGGATCATTTTTCTTTTTTGTCATTTGCATCATCCTTTCTTCGATGGTCCCTTCTGCTATTAGTCTATATATCATTACCTGCACATTGAAAGAGTTAAAAGTTATTCAAGAAAACAAGAGAATAGAAAAAGTGTCCTATATATAAGATCTAAAATGAGTATAATCTTATTGGTTTGACCAAGGAGATTATATATAGCCATTGGTTGCAAATCTGTGCTAGGATTTCAATTGCTATAATTTTTTGGATGCACGATTAAATAATGCCAATACAAGTTATTAGAATGAACAAGCCAAAGAGACGTGATTAATTGAATAATAGATTGACAAGTGTGAATTATAAGAGAAAAGTACGGATATTATAAATATTCGGTAGTCAGAATTACAATTTTTCATAGCATTTTCAATGTTTTTACCTTATTCTCTAAGAACATTTTTATTTGATTAATATTTTAGAATCTAGTAAAAATATTTTAGACTTGATAAATCAAAGAAATTTACAAATAAATCAACTTTATTCGATACAAAAAAAAAAATCAAAGACATACCTAAGACAAGTAACGTGCTAATAAAGTTTAAAATATCCTAAATAATACCTTTAGTTTTTATTGGATAAAGTTAATTAACAAGATTGGAGCGCACAAGCACAGCACAAAAGGCGAAATGACCTGTGCGCACAAACACAACAAAAGGTGAGAGTGCCTATGTGCATAGACACAATGCTGACTAATATCTCAACAAAGAGGGATTGAATAAGATGAGGAAAATTTTACAGAGAAATCAAACAAAGATGGGAAGTAGAGTACATCAATGTGTTTCGTTTCTTCAGAGATTTTCTTTTATTAATAAGTACGGTTCTATTGTAACAAAATAATAAGGTAGCAAAAACATAGAATGATATTGTCTCGTGGGATGTCTTGCTACGGGATAAAATAGTTTTTGTTTCAGGTTCTTTGGCATAGCAAAAGAGTTTGTAATAAAAAGCATACTTCTTATAGTGTGTATCACATTACCACATAATGGCTAGGTGTATAGCATATGATAGTCTCCATGTGAACAACTATAATTTTATAGTACCTAGTACATAAGGCAATTGCACGATACCTAGTAACTTGTGACTCATGCCCCACAATATGCGAACTGGTATGGATGTTAATCCAATATTATATGTTTACAATTGCGAATATATTTATACGTTAATGTTCCAGTATAGGCCCCAATAATTCCATAGTGGTTGGGAACGACCATTCATACTGCAAACAAGTGTAGTATGTGTGGTATGTGTTCAAGTTCTAATTGAGTATCCAATGCTACTTAGGACATTATTTCACACGTCGATATGTGTGTGTTCCAAAACATGCACATATGACTTTGTGATCACTTGTGCCATATGTCCTATGCATATTACATATCCTATGCACGTCGACCATTTTCAACTACATAGGCCGAAATGTGCACATGAACATATTGCATTTTTTGTGTCGTGTTACATATACTTAATTATGCTGAACAACTACTAACATTAAATGATACATAGTTGTTGGTTGCAATTATTATGCCCAAGTGCATATTGGGAAGGTATGTATTACCCAAAGCAGTAGTGGTACCATGGTGAGAAAGAATGGATATATGACTATGAACATGAAATTGAGGCGGTTGTACGGATCACCCGGCAGTGGAGTGTAATAATGTCCGACTTAATTACAATCATGTCAACTATTTAGAACTATTAATTGATGCCAAATACACCCATCAATAACCATTATCTGTACACATATAGTTTATATTTTTTAAGGTTAATTAGGATAATACGTGCATGATCTGACTGAATACTTTGCATACAAAATATTTATGCAATCGTAGCATTCCATAAAATGCAAATATGCGCAACACAACCCATGTGCATTTTAAGCGTACTTATATTTACAATACTCACATGGTTTTTATATGTGTAACATGTTTATGTAAATCTCCCATGTGGAGATTGTGTAATAATACATTGTAATATACATACATGGTACTGCAAAGAAAATACTATATAATATATTATAATAGTAATCCTATAGTGTTACAAGTACTATAGTTGTTCATTAAAGTGTTGATGCTATAAGGTCAATAATATCTATATGGTCAATCCATAATTCATGGTGGTCATCATCTTACTGTAATTAAAATGTTAAATGCCATATATTCATGTGTCCCATTGGTAATTTCAATAATGTCCCCAATGTAGTTAAGCAATCCAGGCAATTATCCAAATTGGATATTTAATTTAGAATTTAAAACATTATTTACACTTAGATAATGTAGTGCATACATATGGCCCACATATTACGATATGCCCCATATGACCATCTGGTAGTGTATATTATATAGGACCACACCCATGACAATGTCGAGTATACTTATGACTTATGGTGTGTACATTAGTGATACAATATATTTAATAAGTTCTGGGTCATATTATCGGTGTACCCACATATTCCACACACATGGTTATGGATATTGCATTATCAGGTACCCATATGTACCATATATTATGTCACATGTGGCAGATGGTGACTCATATTAATATATGAATATATAGTGCTATGGGCATATGTCATATGTTGACATATTCGGTGAACACAAAGAGTATCAACAATACACCGCATACCGTCCACATAGTATAATATTATGGGCCACGTAGTGCATATGCTCACATCATATACGGCCATGTGGGACATAGGGTCATGTAATACCACATTATCATATGGCTATAATGTAACTCACATAGTATACCTCTATATACACTATATCATTATCATAATATAGTATGCCTTACACTATGTTGTAATACTCTAAATTTATATAGTTGCCAATTTGGTATGCATAGATAAGTAACCGTTGTTAGGGGTGGGAGTCGGGTTGGGTTCCTCTGGTTTGGGTTAATTAGGTATGGTATCCGATTATTCGAGTAGTGCAAAATCATACCCAATCTCGAACCCGAGAATGATGGGTACCCATTGTAGAGTACCTATGCATTCAGGTACCTAACTCTCGAGTTCGAGTATCCAATTATCTTTATCTCACAACAACATTATTTGTACCTCATTGTGAGCATCATAAATGAGCAAAGTGAACAATATATAGAAATTTGTTCGATATTCAAGAAAGAAAAGGGAAAAAATTTTCATTCGATGAAAAGAGGTACAACACAGTAGAGTAAATATATACCAAAGAATAAGTCGGTGCCAGGTAATATCACTGACTTTTGATTAAAAGAAGCACAACTATACAAAGAAGAAATGAAAGAAATATTTTTTGATATTTACATATTTCTACAGTTAAAGATCACTGTCTAGTCTATATAGGTGAGTTTGATCACAACAAACGTTCAAAAGATAAAGTCATGCGTAACCCTAGAACAAGGTGTATCAACTAACAAAAGCTTAGAAGTCATAACATCTCAAAACAATGAATATACTTAAACACATAAAGTTTAGAAAGCAACATTAATGAATATATCAACGTAAAATTAAAAATAAAATAAATGTGCAACTTGTTTGCAAAAAAATTATTGCAAAAAAATCTGGTGTTTTTAGAATTAGGATTTATGCACACTTTATGTGCTATGCACACAATGGGGGTTATTTGCATAGCACAAAGAAAACGCTTCATTATAATATATCATACCTTCATTTTCTTAAAGTATTACTCCCATTTGCATAAAGTTAATCACTTTATTAATTAATTAGTTGTTTAGGCCTGTCTCCATCTAAGTAGCCAACCCTTATATTCATCTCCATTATTATATTAATTATAGGATTTATTTAGTTTCAGACACGGATGACATGGATAGGAATAAGTGTATTAATTTCTAACTTCGCTAAGTTTATTCGGATAGGAAGCAACATTTTAAAATACAGTCATTAGTCACAAAAAAAATAAATAAATAAACTATGCGCAAAAACAATCAGAAGAAAATATGCTTGTTATCGGATTAAAAGCATATACCATTTCTAGCCTAAAACAACTTACCTAGTTAATATTTTGTGCTTTCAGCCTTCAACAACAAGATGCTACAGGATAATTTTTCTTTTTTGTCATTTGCATCATCCTTTCTTCGATGGTCGCTTGTGCTATTAGTCTATATACCATTAGTTGCATATTGAATAAGTTAAAACTTATTCAAGAAAATTAGTGAACAGAAAAAGTGTCCTATATATAAGATCTACAATGTTTGACCAAGGAGATTACATGTAACCATTGGTTGCAAATCTGTGCTAGGATTTCAATTGCTATAAATTTTTGGATGCATGATTAAATAATGCCAATACAAGTTATTAGAATGAACAAGCCAAAGAGACATGATTAATTGAATAATAGATTCGCCGGTGCGAATTATAAGAGAAAAGTATGGATATTATAAATATTCGGTAGTCAGAATTACAATTTTTTCAATGTTTTTACCTTATTCTCGAAGAACATTTTTATTTGATTAATAGTTTAGAATCTAGTAAAAATATTTTAGACTTGACAAATCAAAGAAATTTACAAATAAATTTACTTTATCCGATACAAAAAAATAAAAAATAAAAAACATACCTAAGACAAGCAACATGCTAATAAAGTTTAAAATACCTAAAATAATACCTTTAGTTTTTATTGGATAAAGTTAATTAACAAGATTGGAGCACACAAGCACAACACAAAAGGCGAAATGGCCTGTGCGCATAGACACAACAAGAGATGAGAGTGCCTATGTGCATAGACACAATGCCGACTAATACCTCAACAAAGAGGGATTGAATAAGATGAGAAAAATTATAGAGAGAAATCAAACGAAGATGGGAAGTAGAATATGTCAATGTGTGTCGTTTTTTTCAGATATTTTCTTTTTAATAAGTACGGTTCTATTGTAACAAAATAATAAGGTAGCAAAAACATAAAATGATGTTGTCTCGTGGGATGTCTTGCTACGGGATAAAATTCATAGTGAAAAATAGTTTTTGCTTCATGTCCTTTGGCATAGCAAAAGAGTTTGTAAAAAAGCATACTTTCTTATAGTGTGTATCACATTATCACATAATGGCGAGGTGTATAGCATATGATAGTCCCCATATGAACAACTATAATTTTATAGTACCTAGTACATAAGGCAATTGCACGATACCTAGTAACTTGTGACTCATGCCCCATAATATGCGAACTTGTATGGATGTTAATCCAATATTATATGTTTACAACTGCGAATATATTTATACGTTAATGTTCCAGTATAGGCCCCATTAATTCCATAGTGGTTGGGAAAGACCATTCACACTGCAGACAAGTGTAGTATGTGTGGTATGTGTTCAAGTTCTAATTGAGTATCCAATGCTATTTAGGACATTATTTCACACCTGGATGTGCGTGCGTTCCAACACATGCACATATGACTTTGTGATCATTGTGCCATATGTCCTATGCATATTAAATATCCTATGCACGTCAACCATTTTCAACTACATAGGCCGAAATGTGCACATAAACATATTGCATTTTTTGTGTCGTGTTACATATACTTAATTATGCTAAACAACTACTAACATTAAATGATACATAGTTGTTGGTTGCAATTATTATGCCCAAGTGCATATTGGGAAGATACATATTACCCAAAGCAGTAGTGGTACCATGGTGAGAAACAATGGATATATGACTATGAACATGAAATTGAGGCGGTTGTACGGATCACCCGACAGTGGAGTGTAATAATATCCGACTTAATTACAATCATGTCAACTATTTAGAATGATTAAATGGTGCCAAATACACCCATCAATAACCATTATTTGTACACATATGGTTTATATTTTTTAAGGTTAATTACATTTTGCCATCCGAACTATGATTTGTTGTTGTATGATTTGTTTTTGTATTTTGGTATCTATACATTTTTTGCGTCAACTTACCATCTCAACTTTATGAAATTTTGGACTTTGTCATTTATAACTGATTTTCAGTCAAGTTTTTTGTCGAAAAAAATTAGATGTAGCACAAATGTGATATTTAAGGGATATGTGATGTGATACTTTGTATTTATACACAACATGTGATGTTTTTTGGGCAAACAAATCAATAAAAAACGATCCGACATGGCTAAGTGCATGTTTCACAAAGTTGAGATGGTAAGTTGACACAAAAAAAATTATTTTTGATGGCGAAGTGTAGAAACGAGCATAGTACTGATGGCAAAATGTAGTTTACCCTATTTTTTTAACTCATTAATTGGACGTATAATACAATAAGGACACAACATAAATTTATGATGTGGCGACACGGCACACTTATGACCCTCTTGTGTCTTGAAAATTAGGAAAATACGTGCATGATCTCATTGAGTACTTTGCATACAAAATATTTATACAACCGTAGCATTCCTTAAATTGCAAATATGCGCAACACAACCCATGTGCATTTTAAGCGCACTTATTTTTATAATACTCACATGGTTTATATATGTGTAACGTGTTTATACAAATCACCAATGTGGAGATTGTGTAATAATACATTGTAATATACATACATGGTATTGCAAAGAAAAATACTATATAATATATTATAATGATGATCCTATAGTGTGACAAGCGCTATAGTTGTTCATTAAAGTGTTGATGCTATACGATCAATAATATCTATAGGGACAATCCATAATTCATGGTGGTCATTGTCTTACTGTGATTAAAATGTTAAATGCCACGTATTCATGTGTCCCATAGGTAATCTCAATAATTCCCCCATGCAGTTGAGCAATCTAGGTAATTATCCAAATTGGATATATAATTTAGAAACTGAAGGATTATTTACACTTAGATAATGTAGTGCATACATATGGCCCACTATTACGATATGCCCCATATGACCATCTTGTAGTATATATTATGTAGGACCACACCCATGACAATGTCGAGTATACTTATGATTTATGGTGTGTACATTAGTGATACAATATATTTAATAAGTTGTGGGTCATATTATCGATGTACCCACATATTCCACACACATGGTTATGGATACTGCTTTTTCAGGTACCCATATGTACCATATATTATTATGTTACATGGGGAAGATGGTGACTTACATTAATATACGAATATATAGTGCTATGGGCATATGTCATATGTTGACATATTCGGTGAACACAAAAAGTATCAATAATACACCGCATACCGTCCACATTGTATAATATTATGGGCCACACATATAGGGCCATGTTGGGCATAGGGTCATGTAGTACCATATTATCATATGTCTATAATGTAACTCACACAATATACCTCTATATAAAGTATATCATTATCATAATATAGCATGCCATGCACCATGATGTAATACACTTAATTTATATAATTGCCATATTGGTATGCATACCAAAGTAATCGTTCTTAGGGGTGGGAGTCGGGTTGGGTTCTTCTGGTTTGGGTAAATTTGGTTTGGTATTAGTCGAGGAGTGGAAAACCATACCAGTTCTCGAACCCGAGTATGGTGGGTACCCATTGTAGAGTACCTACTGGTTCAGGTACCTAATTCTCGAGTTCGCTTATCTATTTATCTTTATCTCACAACAACATCATTTTTACTGCATTGTGAGCATCATAAATGAGCAAAGTCAACAAAACATACGAATTCTTCGACATTCAAGAAAGGAAAGGGAAAAATTTTTTATCCAATGAAAAGAGGTACAACACAGTAGAGTAAATATATATCAAAGAATAAGTCGGTGCCAAGTCATCTCACTGACTTTTGATTAAAAAAAGCACAACTATACAGAGAAGAAAAGAAAAAAACATTTTTTGATATTTAGATATTTCTAAAGTTAAAGATCACTGTCTAGTCTATATAGGTTAGTTTGATCACAACAAATGTTCAAAAGATAAAGTCATGAGTAACCCCAGAGCAAGGTGTATCAACTAACAAAAGCTTAGAAGTCACAACATCTCATCAAACAATTAATATACTTAAACACATAAAGTAACCCCATAATAAAGTATAGCAAGACAAGCTCTATATACTACATAAATAAAATAATGAAAGTATGTGTGAACGAGGCACAGGTTTTTTCTTTAATTCTTGTCAGGTACACGATTTTGTATATTAGGTTCCATCATAACACCCGATCCCTGATGCCATTTAAAGAGTCAGGTATCGAGTTATCTGAAATTGACCAAAAATCCAAAACAACCAACCTAACTAAATGGAGTCCGTTTGAAAAGTGTTAGGACCCAAAAAGAACCCATCCGAATGCCACCCCACCCATTGTATATAATGTCACCCTAATGATACTACCAAGGGTATAACATATATGGATATACAAGTTGATGGTCCATATGCTGGGTTTTGTTGGGAACACGCGACACTACAGATGAGGTGATGGTGCTTTATGACAGGGCAACAATTCAAATATGAGGTCTGAATGATGTGAATAATTTTATAATACTACCAAAAAAGGTGGTGCTAGCTCCAGTACCAACATTTGAGATGGAGGCCACCTTAACGTGTGTTGTTGTGTATCTGGCAACGAGGAGTGTTGTGAGTAACTATGCTCACCCATCTCTATTTTGTGGTATTAACCATATAGATAT
The DNA here is from genome assembly GCF_026168435.1 of Sesamum indicum. NCBI lineage: Eukaryota > Viridiplantae > Streptophyta > Magnoliopsida > Lamiales > Pedaliaceae > Sesamum > Sesamum indicum. The sequence continues at coordinate 5,565,494 of NC_142669.1, forward strand.
GTGCATATAGTACAATAGGATAAAGCGGGCATCTGATATATTGATGGCCCCTTATAGGGGTTACATAGGGTACATAATGCCATACACCCCATTCCTATGGCAGCTGCAATTGGCCCTTCCAAAAATCATTTGAAGTTTTTCCTATCATAGAGAAATTGCCTTCTTTATTTGAAGGTACTAGTGCAATTGTATGGCATTTTCACACCTGTTAGTTTGCCTCAACGTCTGCCTACACCCTCTTCACACTTTCGACCCCGAAGGTGTCATGGTTTTCATTATTTCATGGACCCTTCAAGATACCTCGTAATCAGTTTCTTCTGTTGATTGCAATCCTTGAAATCCTTTCAACTTGCGAAAAGCCATGGCTACAGATTTCATACCTAGATTGTAGCCTCTGTGACTCCGCCTAGAAACACTATCTCACCTCTTCTTTGAATGCCCTTTCTCCGACATTTCATTGCCATACTTCAACATTAAGCCTATTTTCAATGGCCTTACTTTAGTTGGAATTGGAGCTTGGCTTGGGTCCAAAAAGCGATGGAGAGGTCGCCACATAGTAAATGCCACCTATAGAGCCACCTTAGCCTCTTTGATCTACCACATTTGGAGAGTACGTATCAGCAGACATTTCAACAATTGTAGCTCCACCCCTACGGAAATAGGAAGACTTGTTGAGGAACAAATTCTCTTCCAAATCCCTGTGAAAAATTACAATATACTTTGCAAACATCGATCCTTTATTAACTTTGAAAAAATCTTCGGTCTTTATTTCTTTTATTCTAAGCTGCTTATAGTTATATGCTTGACATGCAGGTTTGTCCCAATCCTTGGACCATTTTTTGTATCTTCTCCTTTATTTTATTTTTTTTTGGTAAATGTAAGTATCATTAAGTAAAATGAAATAGTAGTACAGTACAACAGTGTGGTTATCAATTGGTTTCTCCCTCGACAGGCCAAGGGATACGCCACAGTCTATATAAGGCTCTTGTACTGACTGATCTAGGTAGAGAGATACTAAGGATCCGCTGCTTGATATCCTCAACTATCAATAAAGCCATGGTGCTAGGTGTCCTCTCGGTGTGCTCGAATCTTCTCAAGTTTCTCTCCCTCCAAATGTGGTAAACACATGATGCTAATAGTGCTCGATAAGATATGTTAACAATGTGTTTACCTCTCCATTTTTGGGAAGCCCATTCAGTATCCGTTTTCCAGTCTCTATTGGGCCAAGAATATCGTACCATTCTCCGGATAGCTGTGAGACACTGTCGACTAAATCTGCACTGAAAGAATAAGTGGCCATGTGTCTCTGTCGCTCCCTCATTACATAGAATACATGGGCCAAGGTGCGCTAACCATGATTTGTCCGTTGTAGCCAATTTGCCTAGAATAGCAAGCCACAGGATGAACAAATGACGTGGAATCTTCAGTGATCCCGAAAGTAGTGAAGCCCAGCCTACTTTCGGTCCTGGGGGATCAAAAAGCCTATATAGAGCCTGGGTTGTAGGTTTACCCTGATCAAATCTCCAAATAATTCGGTCCTCCCATCCATGAATTGTGGGTAAACCATGTGTGATCTCCAGACACTCAAAATCTGTGATAGGAGGCCACTGCCACTCTCCTTCACTAATAACCGTGCTCAATCTGGCTGATTCCTCTATTCTGAGTAGTCTCGGTCCCCGTGGGAATGTGACACTGAGTGGTCCGAAATAATGCCACGGGTCCTGCCAAAGGTAAAAAGTTCGCCCATCGCCGATCTGATAGTCCACCATAGGGCGGAGGAAAGCCCGTAGACGTAGAATTTTCCGCCAACCCCATGAGCCTCCATTCTCCCTAATCGTCCAAATGGAGGTGTCGCGTAATCGACCCTGGTAAAGCCATTCAACCCAAATTGAGGTTTTATCACACCTGATGATATCACAGAGTTTCTTGGTCATTAATGTGCGATTCAAGATAGCAATATCTTTGAATCCTATTCCTCCCTCATCTTTCGGTCGGCAGAGATCTTTCCATGCTACCTTCGCATAACCACTGTTTGTTGTCCCCTTCCACAAGAAAGTTCGTAGTCTCTTCTCAATTTCGTTAGTAACTTTCTTTGGAAGGATGAACGCCGATGACCAATATAAACTCAGCGACAAGAGTACAGATTTAATAATCTGCACCCTACCAGCATAAGAAAGAGCCATACCCTCCCAACCCGCAATGCGTTTATCAATTTTCAACAATAGAGGGTTACAATCAGCAACTGTTAAATGAGAAGATAAAAGGGGTAGCCCTAAATACCTCATCGGTAGGACTCCCTCTTGAAATCCGAGTACTTCCAACATCTCCTCTCGTAGTCCTTGTGCTGAACGTGAGATAATGAGGTGGCTTTTCTGCACATTTAGTCTGAGTCCCGACCATTCAGCAAAGCGATCCAATCCTGTCTTAAATACTCCAATAGAGTTCATATCGGCACGGCAGAATAGCAACAAATCATCAGCAAAACCCAGCTGAAAAATCCTGGCTGCATCACACTTCCAATGAAAGGAAAATAATTCATCCTGGTCAATGAAAGGAAAATAATTCATCCTTTACTTTTATGAAGTTACCTTCCCCTCCCCCCCCCCCAACAAAAAAAAAAGAATGGTCAAATGAATTTTACTTTATTCATTATATTAAAACTATTTTGAATAAGATTGTCCTCTACCATAAATGGCAAAGGATAACTCATTGACTTGCCACTCACCTATTTCAACAATGAGATAGTTAAAAAAAACAAAACTTGCAAATAAATAGAGTACTTCATATTCTGTGCAAGATGAAACATCTCTCAATGTCAGTTATTTCAAGCTTGATGCTCCCGAAATCTATGAATTAATTGTGAGAAGCATCAACATTATATACATAAATATATATATAAATAAAATAACATTTATTTAATTCCTTGAAGCCAAGTTTACAAAGCACTATTACCCACAATATTATAGTTAGACCAAAATAAAAAAAAATATATATGCAACTTGCTTTAAAAATAAATATTGCTTAAATCACCCATTTTAAAAACTAGGGTTTATGCACACTTTCTATACACAGGGAATAGAAGTTGTTTGCATAACATAAAGGAAAAATTTTAAGATATCTTAAGTTTATTTTATTTTAAGATTAAACCCATTTGTCTAAAGATAATTACTTTAATCTTTAATTAGTTCGTGAGACCTTGTTTCCATCTAATTACCCAACTCTTTTATTTGTATCTATGATATTACTTCAAGGATTTATTTAGTTCCAGATATGGAAGACATAGATAGACTTGGATGGTCCGAGTTAAATATTAGGCCCATAATAAATTGAAATTCAAATGGTTTGATTAGATCCAAGCCTTACATCCACAACAACATGGTGTGGATGCTACTTTCACCCATTTGTGGTCTAATGAGTCGTGGCATGTTTGGAATGGAAGAAAGCTACACTATTATTGTGAACGAATGGAATGTACTCCTGTTTCCTTGTCTCACGAGTCGTGGGGGGGGGGGACAGTTGAGATATTCATTTGGTTGATGGGTCAGGCCAAATGCTGATTAACGTGATTCAGTTGGAGTCCTTAGGATCACGTGAAGAGGCGAGGCAAAATAACTTAGGGATATCATTGGATGAAAATGGTATAGGTTACCTCCCACAAAGACTTTTTTCATATGAATTGTAGAAGCGGGGTATGGAGAATTGCGTTTGTGTACTCCAAGCCTACTAGAAAATGATTTTTCGAAAACCCCACTTGATAGTGGTGGGCTTTTTAAAGAAATAGTGAGACAGATTGATGAGAAGACCAAGTCTTAAACTTGATATATAATATTACAATAATCTACAAAATTTTTGTTTACATTTGATGTAAATGTTTAAGAATCTACTCACTGCAATTCTTGAGACTAATAAATTTAACGAAAAAAACTATGAATTATTGGTTGTGAAATCTTAGAATTGTCCTAGATTTTGAGAACCAAACCTATGTTCTGGATAGGTTTCTTCCTTGGACTTTGCCAGAAGGGTCCACATGTGAAGAACATTTGACGTTCGAGTAGTGGCATGAGGACAACCGACAGGTTCGGAGTATCGTACTCAGGTCAATGACCAATGACATCCACAAATAGTACAATAGGCATGATGATGTCCAATTGATAATGCTCCGCATGAGCCAAGTTTATGTGGTTAACGGACCGACATATTGGATATGATGTTAACAATAGCATTTTTCGGTACGAAGATGATTGAACGGTCTTCTGTAGAGGAGCATGGGGTTAAGATGCTATCCCATATGGAGAAGCTCAAGGACTTGAAGGTTGATCTTAAAAAAGAGAAGTACATTAAAGTGATCCTTCAGTCTCCTCCTCCTTTGACCCGTTTATCTTTGAAGTATAACATGAATGGGCTTGACAAAGATCTTCTTGAGTTGATAAACATGTTGACCTATACGAGGCAACGATTGAAAAGTCTGCTCCATCAGTATTGGTAAGGGAGGCTTCGACCTCAGAAGTGAAAGGCAAAGGAGCCGGACGCTGGAGGAAGATGGAGGGTAAGACAGAATTCGCTATTGCAACCGCTCCTGTTTGCCAGCTGGGCATGGGCAAAGGGAAGTTGAAGGCGGTTCGGTAGTCATGCATTCCAAAAGATATTTTCTTTAATTCCCATGAAAAGGGGCAATAGAAGAGAGAGAGTCCATCCTCTATAATCAAGGTATAATTTGTTATTGAGCCTTTACATGACTATTACTACACTACTTAGGTATTGGACATCAACTGTAAAGATCAAATCTGCAAATGGTTTGTAGGTGGTGAAAAGGAATAGAAGGCTAAGACAAACGACCGTAAAACTTATCAATGACAGGCTGTTGCTTTTTGGTTAAAGGACTAGATAGCCTTAGTTGTTAGTGATCATGTTACGATAAAGTTGATAGGACATATAACCTAGCATGATCAAATCATATTTTTCCATTGTTAGACAATATGGATTACATGATTTTTATTAATGATAGTTATTTCATTTCACAAAGAATGGTTATTCTTTTCTGCTAGGTTGTTCATGTAATTATTTCAACACTATTCGTAATTGGATTATGAGTGCTCAAAATAAATGGTAGAATGGATAATCAAGATAAACTCACAGATCTGGCATGCGAAGGTAGGTCAGATTTCTCTAGTTAGGATAAAGAAGTTGGTGAATCCAACGAGTCTAGAAATAGACAGGTTGAGTTTACAAGCTTGCAAGTCCTTCTTGAACAAGATGAGGACTGAAAAGCACTTTGTAAGAAAAAGTGTGCTTGCTAATGGTCTATTAGATTGGATCCAATTAGATATCTATGAGTCATTGAATACACAGAGTCAGAAAGGGGTTCACAAGTCTAAGGACCTTTTGGAAAGTTCGGAGAATTAGATTTGAAGTGGAGAACTAAACTGGATTGAGGTAGTGTGTATTTAGTGGAGGTTCTTGAAGTATCTGACGACAATGGAATTCTCACATAGTGGAGTCCTTATTTGGAGTGCCACTTGAGGTATCTCTGATAAAGGAGGGATCGAACCTTGTTGGACTTGGTTCAATTGTTCTTTCACTGAACTACCTTGGCCCATGTGGCATGGCAAGTCTGTTTCCACAAGCACCTGTATACATTAAGGGACTAGTGGGAAGCAAACTAGGTTTGTACAGGTTTATTTATTATCCTAAAGAGAAATTGAATTTTATTAGATAAATGACGTGAGGAGTAGCTCCTTTAGGAATCAAGTGGAGAGATACCTCAGTCAAATGTAGCAAACATCATTTGTAATCGAATACTTCCACTAACTCACTATATTCCAGCCACCTGAGGGATGACTAGAGCACCTTAGTTACCTAATAGGTACAGGTTTCTGAGTCTAACCAATCAATTGGATTATGATCCAAAGACATAAGGAGAAACGATGTAGGACATCAGGTTGCATGAATGGCTTGGAGCCATGAGATTGGTCAGGGAATACAAACTAGGTTTGCAACTTCCTTTATCTAGAATATTCATTGAGACAGGGTCATGAAGGGTATAACTCATGTCGAGAACAAGGTGGAAGGACAGTGGGAACTTAGTTGTGTTCCTAGTGTTTTAGGTGTGAACGTCTTACTCATTTGGAATGATTTGAAGATGTTGGGAAACACTTAAGCACAAACATTATTCACGCAATTCTCCACGAAGGAATTGGATTTTCCCTTATCATAGCGTTAAGATTTTCAAGACTCATTCTTCGTGGACTGATGAGGAGCATGGAAAGATGTTTGACATCCCTATATCTTTTGTCATTGACAACATGGGTTTGTGGTCCGATACACTAGACTGAGTGCAGTATGTGGTTTGAACATAACAATGGATATCGAGAGTGTATGGAGAAGGCACTGCATAACAGTTAAGATTACTCTTTAGTACCTGAATAAGGATTAAAGAAACGTTCTTGATGCAAGTCAATGGAGAGTTGATTCTATTAGGCTATGGCGAGCTTCCAGTTATATGTGAATGGTGACTAGTCTCAATTTGAATATGCATTCAGACTTAATGATGATGTGGTGGCTTGGAATGATTTCAAGCGGGATTCCACAATGGTTTTCACCATGGAAGTCAAATGTATAGTGACTTTAATAGTTGCTCAGGAAGTTTTTTTGATAAAAACCACATCCAATGATTCAATGTGCATCCTAGCATAGCCAAGCCAGTAGTTACTTGGAGGATAACAACTAGGCAATCGCACAAGCAAAAGGACCGAGATCTCATCACAGATCCAAGGAGTATTCTTAGACGCCACCATCAATTTGGAACAATGGTAGGAAGAGGTGACGTATGGTTGGACCACTTTGTTTCGACAGAAAATATGGTAGACCCACGAGATCGAGCAGGTATCGCAGATTGCTCACTCAGATAAGTCTGAGGTGTATGGCCAATTGGCTTTAGGTCAAGTTGGAGATTTTTAAAAATCGTGACCTGAAAGTCAATTGGAGTGGTAGTTTTGGGAAGCATTTAGCAGTCTTTATGAATGTGACATTATCTTCATGATTGTAGTAAGCATTCATCTGTGGCATCATAGTTTGTTGTACTTACTATTTACGTTAAACAGTGTTTTAACGTCACGAAAAATGCCCACAGAACAATTGAACAACAGATATAGTTGGGTTGCGCATTAGATGACAGCTCTGAAACCACCTTTTGAAGGTTGGTCTGAAATGTTCCATGTCGAGGACCCGAAACTGGGCATCTAGAGTCCTATAGAGACTTGCACTAAGTATTGCATTCATTAGATGAGTGTCGTGTTTCATCGGCATAAGACATGGGATGGCTATGCAATTTTAGTGGATTAGTTGACAAGATTGTTAACTGATTGAACAGACCCATGAAAATTGTCAAATATAAGCCTTAGAGGCTTGGTGGGTATAACTTCAATTCCTGACCCGATAGTATAGGATTTGTCCTTAGACTTGAGGAATCATGGTAGTCGCATGCATATGATGGCTATATCTTGAATCTAGCGAGAGATGACTATGTCTTTGATGTGGTCATTATTAATCTTTTCCGGTGTAGTTGGATTATGTATTGACGAAGGTGCATTTCAAAATAGAATTTGTCCCCTATCAGTATATGACAGATATATCTCCTATGCGCTTTGAGATGGTTTAAACTCTCTAAATCTATGGTCAGAGCGTTTGGTCGGATAGGAAATGGTTTCCCTTATTGATTAATAGAGTAAACGCATCTCAAGTATTCAGCATAGCTGCCTAGTCCAGGATTGAACCGCCGCCCAATTCCATGTCCTAGACTAAGGTTAGGAGATGGTCGATGGAAGGACCGCATTCGTATGAAACTCGAGAGCCTAAATTTTCACGCCAACATTCACCTAGTTTCTAGTACCATGGACCGTTGCTAGACGACCATCCATGCTGATAGACATTTTTTATTAATAGTTATTTGAAAATAACTAATTAATAATTTGTGGTGGACACAATGCCCAAGTCTAGCTGAGGGTGAACCTAAAGAGTCACACACAAATCACTATATAATTGGTGGAATTAATTCGAGAAGAAACGAATTAATTTAATTGAATTAAATTAATTCAAAAAGAAAATATATAAATAACTAGTTTATTTATTTAATGGATGGCTAAAAAATTAATTAATTGGATTAATTAATTTTGAGCTTAACACCTTTAAATTAATTGGATAAAATTATTTGGTTTTGCTTAATTAATTAATTGGTCAATTAATTAGAGTTTGAGCTTATATTTATTTAATTTAATTAGGTGAATCTTTAGACTTAGTTCGGCTAAAATTAATTTAATTAATTATTATGCAATGTATTTTTGTTGGGCTTAATTTAATTTCATTAAATCAAGCTCGGTCCATACTTGAATTCCAAGCCCATTTGAGGGAGGTTGGAGCAAGTTAAGGAGTTAAAACTCCTTACCATGATGAAGATAATGGAGTGGTTATTTCATCATGGTTGAAGGTTATATGCATGTTTGTGTATAGATTAACTTGGAGGCAAACTTGTAGTTATTGAATTTTGAAATTCAATTGTATGTAATATACAAATCTACACACATATCATGTATGAACAGAACCTATGCCACGAAATTGGCTCTCTTTTCTCTCCAAAAATGTTCTCCTTTTTATTCTACATTGAATTGGATTCAAGTTAGAACATAAAATATTCTGAAAAGCAGTAAAAAATAGTGTTAGTTTGGAGTTGTTTTTCTTCTTGTTCTTCGTTCTATCTAGGAATAGAAAAAGAACTACATCTCTTCCTTAGTGTGGTGTGGAGAAATTAGAGGGGTTCTATTTGGATCCTAAAGTGAACGGAACCGAAGAACGTAAGGGAACAATGCACGTTGCTGCTCAACTATAGAAACAAAAGGTAAAGTTCCATTTTTGTTTCTATGCTTTTTGTTTCATCCTTTACCCACATGTCTAGCATGTTTATGTGTTGATTATTATGCTTTTGACAAATACCAAACGTCCAGAACATTCAAAAGGAGCACCCCTTTGAACCATTTTAAACAATTTTTTTATTTTACGCTTCTGCCACGTTCCCGGGCCATACCGATTCTTTCACAGTTCAGTTGATTAGACACCTAGTCCATCAACTCACCAAGATCGCATAGATGCTCTACGTTTGTCACCGATGATACACAGTACTCACTAATTGAGTGCGGCTCTTAGTGCAAGTCTCCATAAGACTCTCGATACCCAATCTCGAGGTTCTAGACTCGCACGTTTCAGACCTAACATTTTGGCTATTGGTTTCAAGACCGCCATCCAATTTTCGATCCAACCGTACGGTTGCCAATTGGTGTGTGAGCTTTGTTGTGATGGTCATGCAAATGCAAGCATACATAATCAGCAGAACAATGTAAATGCCAAATAAGCAAATACTCATTTTATTAACTAAAAATAATATTACATAATATAAATTAATAGTCAGAATAGAACACATCCAGGCCAATCTAATTGGCTTTTTGGTCATCTATCCTAACAATCTCCCACTTGACCTAAAGTAAATCACCCATCGACCTAAGAAGGCTTTGTGCCTATCAATTGTCCCGTCTGGTCTAAATTTAAGTTTACAAATCCATCTACAATCTATAGCTTTTTTACCATGAGGCAATGGTGTTATATCCCAAGTTTGGTTATTTTCCAAAGCCTTTATCTCTGCTTTCATAGCATGTATCCAATCTGGTTGAGTTGCTGCTTGGTGGTAGGTTTGTGGTTCCTGAAAATTGGAAACAGAAGCAACAAAAGGAGCATGTGAAGCAGTAATAGCACAGATAATAAGAGAGGCTTGAGCAGCAGAATAGTTACATATAAAATCATTCATCTAAGAAGGTTTAGATTGTTCTAGTACACCTCCTAAGTTCTGGAGCTATGTGATCTAGGACTTTCTCCTCCACATTAGTGGATGTATATAGGTTGAATTAGCATCAGTATGAGAAGTATTTAAGGGCAAGGGAAGTGAACATGTGATAGGATCAGTTTGTTCTCCTTTGTAAGGAAAAATGCTTTCATGGAAAACATCTCTACTTACTAATGTAACTTTTCTTTCAATATCATACAGTTTATATCCTTTTTGTCCATGCATATAACCAAGAAAAACACATTTTGGTACCTTTGAATCAAATTCGAATTTAAAAGGCAAAGTATTAGTAGCAAAATAAAGTCAACCAAAAACCTTTATGTGTTGATAGTTGACAGGTTTGTTATACAATTTCTCATAAGGGATACTCCGGTTAAGAGTTGGAGTAGGTAGTCAATTAATAATATAAGTTGTTGTGAAAATGGCGTCAGTCCAAGACATCTTAGGTAATTGCAACTTGTAAGAGGTGCTTGTGTTTCCTTTCAACTATCCCATTTTGCTGAGGTGTATTATACAAGTTTTATAATGCAAAATGCCTTCATTTCTCAAAAATTCTTGGGATATTGGTTACTCAAAGACTCACTGTCATTATCAGTTCTTATAACTTTAATCTACTTATCGCTTGTTTACATTTAGGTTTAAGTCTGGATTGTGCCATTTATCCAATTATGTAAATTATTTCCTTTTCATGATATTGGCTCAGTCTGAATCCTACAACGTTGATTCAGCTTGATATGAAATCAAACCAGATGTAGCCTGATTGAGAAATCCAGACGGAAGCAGACCTTTTCCCTACCTTTTCTTACTATTAATTTATCAAATCCTACAACAAATCCATTCTAGTCCTGTCAACCATTTATCCAAACCACGAAAGTAAATGTGCCCTTACTAAACTGAGTATTGATCATTTTGTGAAAACATATCAACAAAGGTATAGTATTTGTTTTCTGTTTCATAAGAAATGTCCACATGCATCTGGTTTAGTGATCTACTAAACTACAAAAAATATCATATTATTGGAACTGCTTTTTCATAAATTTGTAACGCATTTCTTTTAACGAGTTTTGTAACGAAAAGGCATACCTCGGTTAAACGAGGCGTTACAAAGTATTTGTAATGGCTTGGCAAAAAGCCGTTACAATTTGTAACGATTTTTGTGACTGCGAATTGAAGCCGTTACAAATCTAGTGACATGAAAAAAAATTAATTTTTTGGACCGCTTTTGTAATGGCTAGGTTGGATTTCATATAATTGTTATTTAACGGCCTTTGTAACAAATGTAGGTATGATTTTGCTAGATATTTGGCACGATTTTTGTAATACTCTTTGTAACTATTTTGTAATATATTTGTATCTGTTTTTGGGACTGCATTCGTAACTGCTTTTGTAATAATTTTTGGAACGGCCTAGTTTCTAATTAGTAACTGTTTTTGACACATTCTTTCTAACGGCCTGACCGATTTTACCTTTTATTGGTGTATTACAAAATTGTTACAAATGCAACTATATAATTATTATTTTTTATATATTTTAATATTTTTTTTAAATTAAGTAAATGAATTTATATAAAACACACATAATATAAGAAAAAATAATAATAATTTAATTACAAAAGTTAAAATATTAGTACAAAATTTATTTTTACAAAATACAAAAAAAAGTCTAATCTAAAATATTATCTCCAGTAGCCGCGTGTTCGCCGCCGTCAGGTGCCGAGGGATCAGCTGGAGTCTCGGGCGCTAGATAATCGGGCCAGTTGGGGGCTCCAGTGCCAACACCTAATCATCTATGTGGGGTGCTGGGCTTGTGGTGGCGACGGCGAGGGAGCGGTCGACTAGGTCGCTTGTGATGGCCCAACAATCGAGTGGTGGGCCTCAGAGTCAAGCCTGAATACTTGGCCCCTCTTCCGGCCGCCTGCTGCTCGTCCGGGGCCACACGGCCTTGAGAGGACAATGGTGGCTCTTCATTGCTGTTCTGCTACCTCTGGCATTTCTCCATCACCCTCAAGAACATCTGTTGCGAACATGTTAAATAATTAGATTGAAAAATATATAAAATTAAAAGAATAAATGATGTATAGATTTATAATTACTTACCACGACCTCTTCCGCCCTCTTGCCGCTCCACTGGCTATCCTCCCTTTTTTGCTAGACCTTCTCAAACACCTCCATTTGAGTGACGAGGTGTTCGAGTTGTGTCTTCTGTTAGAAATAATTAATTGAAATAATGATTAGAAATAAGAAAAACATTAAATGAAATTACAAATATGCGGTGAAATACTTACCATCTTTCGGTTGTGCGCCCTAACAAATGACGACCCCGCTATAGACAGTCCCAGCTACTTCTGGTTTGCTACCCTATTGATCTTATTCTTGGCCGACTCTGCCTGGATTCTAGGCTCGACTAGAACTCCAGGAGCTAGCACCATATCTCCTAGGCCAACCACAGTGGTCGGGCTAACTAGTTTCAGGTGTTAGCGAACTGCTTTCACAGGAACTTCCCCGCCTGCGGCTTGACGAGTTTGAACATTGACCCATCATCGCAGTCCCACCCGCACGACATCTGAAAAATTGATAAATAAAAAATATATACATATTTAATTTGAAAAATATAAATATTACATAAAATTAAATAATATTGTTATTCCCGTCTGGACCTATGTACTGCTGGCCCCCGCCGTCGCATCTAAGCCCACTGCGGGGGAGTATTCAAGTATCGACAGCGCTGGAACACTCCCTTCGAAGATGGGGCAGCTGGAGGTGCATCTGTTGGCTCATCCTGGGGAGGGGTGGGAGGACCACGGCTGCGAGCGCGACCACGACCCCGGCCACGGCCTCGTCTCAGGGGTGGCGGAGCACCGATCGTCATTATTTACAATTTAAAAACGCATTGACATTAAAAACACATAATTGCGTTTTGACTAGTTAGCCAATTAGATTGGGTTTTGAGAAATCAAGGCAGTCACGTGCATGCGATGATTGTATCTTTGATTTGTGAGAGATGTGATCGTGTCTCAGATATAGTCATCATGAGCCATGTCTATTGCAGTCAAACTATGTAGCGACGATGGTGAGTTTCAAGAAGAAGATTCATCCCCTGTCAAAACCTGACAGAGGTATCTATCATGCACTTAGAGATGCCTGTACACTTTATAAAGTTGTGGCCACAGTAATTAGTCGAAAAGGAAGAAGAGGTTCCTATGTCAAGAAATTTGGCGGAACGCTTCAAATATTAAGTACAGACGCCTAGTCCATGATGGGAATCAATGCCCAATTCCATGCCCTAGACTAAAACCGGGAGATGGTAGACGGAAGGACCGTACCCGTATGGACTAAAGAGCCTAAAAGTTCACATGGAAATTCGCCTAGTCTCTAGTGCCATGGACCGTTGCTAGATGGCCACCCATGGTGACGAGCTTTCCTGGTTAAGGATTGATCAAGAATTATTAATTAAATTAAGCTTAATTAATAATAGTATTGGACACTAGCCTAAGTGTAGTTGAAAGGTGAACCTAAAGAGTCACACACAAATCACCGAGATGGGACGAGGAATTAATTGGGAATTAGTTCCGTAAGTAATTTGATTACTTATATATGACAAAGATTCATTGGATTATAGGCCAAAGGATAAATTGATTGGATTAATATACATTGGGCTTGCCCTTATTATTTAATAAGTTGGACTTATTATTTAATAAAGGGTTATTGGGCTTATATATTTAATTGGATTAAATATATGATGGACTTCATTAATTGGGCTTTAATTAAATTGAATTTAATTAATTGAGCCTTGTATTTTAATTAATTAAAATCGGCCCAAGTCCATTTTAAGTTCGTGAAAATTGTTAGAAAAGAAAATTATTGACTAACAAATTCTCTTTTGAAAAATGTCATGTTAGTCATCCTTTATTTGGAATAAAGAATTTTATTACCTTATGGATGGTTAAATGAACCTAGATTTATTTTAATGCATCCATTCAGAAAAGAAAATGATTTCCTCTCCACTAATTCTACCATTCGGCCTCCCCTTCCTGTCTACACACTTGGTGTATTTTCTCCCTAATTTTCTTCTAGAAAAGAGATTTGAGTGATTCCAATTCCATTGTGGTGTGGGCATGACTTTAAAGGATCTCTACGTTGAGGCCTTGGCTGAACGAAGCAAACGAAGGAGGTTCGAAATAATTTAAGAAAAGATAATCCTTGATTTACACTCTAGTACCTCTCATTTTCATTCTACCTATAACCCCGTTAACTTTATTGTTGTTTTTTTTATTGACTATATTGAACGCACGGGACCTCCAAGGATACGACCCTTGGAATTATAATTTTATTGCGATTTTGTTTTAATTTACGCAATTTATTGTGGTCGCTTCCGCTTGCGCATTCTCACGCTGATCCACTCACACCTTGGGTTGGCTTTCAAGTGGTATCAGAGCCAACTGTGTTCTTTACTTGCTATTGTAACAGAGCCCACTAGGGGCTATGGTATTGTGTGAATAAGCACGACATTATGTTCTTTACTTGCTATTGTAACATGATATATTTTTGCTGATTGTTAAACAATTATGTGAGAAAATTAATTTGTTTAATTTTTGTAGTTTTGGATGATTTTAACAATTTTATAAGAATTTGATTTTCTGATAAAATAGTTAATGTCAGATTAGTGTGTGGAAATAAAAAAAAATGGCACTGCAGCAATTGACAGTGTGCGCAGGCCGGGCCAGCGTGCGCGCACTACGTAGTCCTTGCAGAGGCAGTCATTGCGTGCATGCGTGCCAGGGCATGATGGTAGGGGATCTTGGGTGAACGAATAAAATGACAGAAGTTTGAAATAAATCAAGAAAACGTAATTATTGATTTACGTTCTAGTACCTCTTGTTTCCATTCTACCCATAGTCCCGTTAATTTTATTGTTGTTTATTTTGTTAACTACATCGAACATTCGGGAAAACCAAGGGTACACTCATTGGAATTATGGTTTTATTGCAATTACGTTTTAATTTATGAAATTGATTATCGCCGGTTCCGCTTGTGTGTTCTTAGGCCGACCCACTCGCACCTCGCGGTGCCTTTTGTAAACAAGTAAAAGAAGAACTACAACAGCACTGCTGTTATCACCGCATAGTGTGTGTGCGGTCGGGTGTGTGATTAGGAAGTCGGCCAGCACATGCACGCGAGCGCGACAGGCAGTGCGCGCGCGCTGCAGGCCGATAGTTGGGCCGTTTTCATTGTTTTTTTTTTGAAAATTTGATATTTTGGAATTTTCTTATTAATTATGCTATTTTAATTTTTTTTGAAAAAAATTAGATTTTTTTTCTAAAATTAAAATTGCATGATTAATTGAATTTATTATGTGCATTGGATACACATGATTTTTTGTTATCCTTTTAATTGCAAATTTCGAACTTGCGTTTTGATCCTATAATTGATTTTATGATATTGGATATCATGGTCTAGGTTGTAGTGTGTATGATTATTTGTTCGATTGAATGATAAAGGATGATCACGGGGCCGTAAACCTTTACTATTACATTATGTTTGTTGGTGGTCTCGTATGCCCCTTCTCTCTCTCTTTTCTCATTTTTTGCCTTAGAATAATAAGGCTTTCTATCCCCCCTACTATGTACTCCTGCCAACTACTAATCAAGAATTCTTTTTAAACTGTAATGAGAGTAGAATAGGTTTTTGGTGAGAATTTTTATTTTTATTTTTATAAGGCAAGCCCATGGAGAAAGGAGGCAAACCTACGAAGAAATGAGACTCAAGAAGGAGTTACAAGACCAATTAGCATGTTAATGGGTAAATCAATTGTTTGTAATAGCATGGGGCCACCCTAGATAGACCTTAGACTCACTACTGGCTCAGTGGGTCGCATAGATGGGCTCGTGATCATCCAACAGGGCTATACTAGATTATATTGCACGCAGTGTTTTCTTTATTGCTTCAACATTTGATGTTTATGCATGCAATATAATTATGTGATGAGGTCTCGGTCAAACACTCAAACGTAACGCTCACTTGGTTGGTCCAAGTCAAATATTAGGCCAAAATGGACTTGGATTAAGATTGCCTAGCCTTTCATATTGTATTGTATCGATGTACAACCATTTATTTAATAAAATTTATATTTATCGGAGAAATAAGATTGCCTTGATTTGTCCAAGACTTCCATCTGCTGTAATGTGATGAGGAAGCTGCCACTACCCAAGCGTGAACAACGGAGCACGTCTAACGTTTCCCTGTTTCATTAGGACAACCGCAAGATCTATAGTATCATATTAGTTTCGATGACCAATGACATCTGTCCAAGGCTTCCATCTGCAGTAATGTGATGAGGAAGCTGCCACTACCCAAGCGTGAACAACGGAGCACGTCCAACGTTTCCCTGTTTCATGAGGACAACCGCAAGATCTATAGTATCATATTAGTTTCGATGACCAATGACATCCAAAAGCAATATAATAGGCTGGAAGATATTCCCTCGATAATCTCTGTATGAAAGAGGTTTATGTTGTTCCTCATAGGCGTATTAGATATGGCGCTACAAAAGAATTTTTTGGAAAAAAGTGATGGGGTCAAGATGATATCCCTTGTGGAGAAGCTTGAAGACTTCAAAGCTGGGCTTGGCAATGGCGTGTACATTAATGTTTTCCTCCAATCACTTCTTCCATCCTACAATCGGTTTATCATTAACTATAACAAAACGAACTTGAGAAGTCTATTCATGAGTTTACTAATATGTTGGTCTAATACGAGGCAAGGACCCAGAAGTCTAAGCCACAGTATTGATAGGAGAGGCTCCAACCTCCAACGTGAAAGGCAAGATGACCGGACACTAGAAGAGGAAGAAGGGAAAGGGAAAAGTTGTCGCAGTCACTGCTAGCGATCCAAGTGCCATTGTTGCTCTGATGGAAAAGGGCAAGGAAAAGGGAAGAATGGCGGTTCATAACAATCGAGGGCAAATAGTGTCTACATTCATTTTCTTGAAAAGGGGCATTAGAAGAGGCAGTGCCCACAACTCGTCTCAAAATTCGTAGGATCTCTCAACTTAGCTACTAGTGATCATATTCGAATATAATAAAAGAATTGTTATTATGTATTGAAAATGATCAAAAAAATTATTTCTATACCTGTTGGAGAGAATGATAGTTATACAGTTAAGAGCAATAAAATAATTTTTATTTGATGATTGATGATAACCTTCATCTGCTTCGTACATTAATAAATGGTCTTGACATTCTCCAACTGTCAAATTGAATTATGATTGTGAAACACAAACAAAAATTAGATAATCATGACAATACACAGATTTGGCATGCGAGGTTATGTCATATCTTTGTATACAGGACTAAGAAGTTGGTAGAGTCAAGGAGTCTAGAGGTAGACAACTTGGATAAACTGCCAACTTGCAAATCCTGTCTTAAAGGGCAAATGACCAACAAACTTTTTGTTGGACAAAGTACGCTTACAACTGGTTTATTAAACTTAATCCATAGGAACGTTTGTGGACCACCAAATACTCCGGCCAAAGGAGGATACTCATGCTTCATATTCTTTACTGATGATTACTCGCGGTAAGGTACCTTATGAGGTACAAATTTGAGACCTTTGGAAGGTTTACAAAATTTAGACCTGAAGAAGAGAATCAAACTAGCTATAAGATCAAAACCTTTCGGTCAAACCGAGGTGGGTAGTATTTAAGTGATGAGTTCATGGATTACTTAAAAGAGAATAGAATTCTCTCTTGGTGGACTCCTCCTGTAACGCCACAGCTTAACGGTGTGGCCGAAAGGAGAAATAAAGCCCTGTTAAACAGGGTCCGTTCTATGATGAGTTTTACCGAATTGCCCCTATCCTTCTTGAGACATCCTCTTTAGACTGCGCCAAGTTACTTAACATGGCACCGTTCAAAGATGTGCCCCAAATGCTATATGAGATGGCATGACAAACCTGCATCCTACAAGTACTTGAGAGTGTGGGGATAGCGCAGCATATGTCAAAAGGCTAGTGGCAGATAGACTAGATCAAGGTCTAGTCTATGCAGGTTTTTCGGATATCAGAAAGAAACTGTGGGGTACTATTTCTATGACTCGTTAGAACAAAAGGTCTTTGTCCTATGAAGATAGTATTCATGGAAAATGGATTTCCTACGAATAGGCGACGTGACGAGAAACTGCTTGGAGAGTCAAGTGGGATACATCATTAGGATAATGCGACACCGTCTATACCTACGATTCCTAGTGATAGTGCTCCGGTTCTCTGTCGGTCTACCAGAGTATCCCAACCACCTAATAGGACTGTATTCTTAGGCTTGACTAGCTAATTGAATGATGATCTAAGAACATATTGAGAAGCGATGTTTGACATCGACTCGGATAGGTGGCCTAAGGAAATGAAATCCGAAATGGACTCAATAGGTTCAAACCAAGTTTGGAACCTCATGGACTCATCTGAAGGTGTTGAGGCAGTTGGTTACAAATGGGTCTACAAACATAAGCTCAGAGCTGACGGGGAGGATACTGCCCTCAAGGCTAGGCTCGTGGCAGAAGGATACATTTCATGACCCGGGGCCGACTTTAAGTAAACCTATTGGGATACTTCTTGCCATAGCAGCATGCAATGACTATGAGATATGGTATATGGATGTGAAAACACCCTTTCTAAACAGTTTGGTCGAGGAAGAGATCTACCTGGATCAGCAAGAAGATTTCACCTCTGGTAGAGAAGAATAGAAAGTTTGTCGTATTCAAAGGTCCATCTATGGCATCAAACAAGTTTCCTGAAGCTGGGACACGCATTTCTTCAAGAACGAATCTGATCCTTATGTATACAAGAAGATTAGTGGGAGAGCTTAGTTGTGTACTTTGTGCTTCATCTTAACGACATCTTACTCATTGGGAATGATGTCAAGATGTTGGGAAACGAAAAAGCATAGTTGTCCACTTAATTTTCCATTAAGGAGATTCAAAAGGATGATAGGATTGACTCAACCCTCGTACATTGAGAAAGTCTTGAAGAGATCCAAGATGGAGAACTAAAAACGAGGATTCTTTCCAATGAGGCATGGGATTAAGCTATCCCAGAAATAGTCTCCTAAGAATGATGAGGAACTTAAGCGGATGTCAGACATCCCCTGTGTTCTAACCGTGGGCGATATTCAGTATGTTATCCAATACACTAGGGCCGATGTCGCATACACTTTGAGCGTAACGAGCAGATCAGGTGTGTGTAGGTGAGACATACTAGATTGCAGTCAAGAACATACTTAAGTAGTTGAAAAGCACTAAAGATATGTTCTTGATCTATGGTGGTGTTGAATTGATATTTGAAGGCTATAATAGCTTCCAATCGGATGATGATGATGCAAAGTCCCAGTCAAGTTTTGCAATCAAGCTGAATTGTTGTGTGTTTACTTGGAAGAGTTCCAAACAGGCTACTACAACATATTCCACCATAGAAGCTAAATACATAGCAGCTTTAGATGCAACTAAGGAAGCGGTTTGGATGAAAAACTACATCCAACAGTTAGGTGCAGTGGCTAGTATTACTGAACTGATAGTTGTCTTCTATAATAACAATGGGGCAATTGCACATGCAAAGATACAGAGATCTCATCACCAGTCCAAACACATTCTTAGACGCTAACATCTTCTGAGAGAGATGGTGAGCAAAGGTGACGTACGGATTGACCAACTCAACTAAGCAAAAAACATAGCAAACCCACTAACTAAACCATAGCCGTAAATTGTTCATACTCAACATTTTGATATGATGGTTCTGAAGTCGATGGGTGATTGGCTTTAGGTCAAAGATTGTTAGGATAGCTGACCAAAAAGCCATTCAGATTGGCCTGGATGTGTTCTATTCTGACAATCAATTGCTATTATGTAATATTATTTTATATTAATAAAATGAGTATTAGCTTATTTGGCATTTACATTTTTGTGCTCATTATGTATGCTTGCATTTGTTTGACCATCATAGCAAAGCTCACACACCAATTAGCAACCGTACAATTGGACCGCATATTGGATGGCGGTCTTGAAACCAACAGCTAAAATGTTAGACCTGAAACGTACAAAACAAGGACCCCGAGATTAGGTATCGAGAGTCTTATGGAGACTTGCACTAAGAGCCGCATTCAATTAGTGAGTACCGTGTATCAGCGGTGACTGACGTAGAGCATCTATGCGATCTTGGTGACTTGATGGACTAGGTGTCTAATCTATTGAACTGTTAAAGAATCGGTATGGGCTGGGAACGTGGCAGAAGCGTGAAATAAAAAAGTTGTTTAAAATGGTTCAAAGGGGTGTTCCCTTTGAAATTTTCGGGCTTTCGGTGTTTGTCAAACGCATAATAATCAACACATAAACATGTTAGAAAGTGGGTAAAGGATGAAACAGAAAGCATAAAAACAAAAATGAAACTTTACCTTTTGTTCCTATAGTTGAGCAGCAACATGCATGGTTCCCTTAACGTTCTTCTGTTCTATTCACTTTAGGATCCAAATTAGAGCCCCTCTAATTTCTCCACACCACACTAAGGAAGAGATGTTGTTCCTTTTCTATTGCTAGATAGAACAAAGAACAAGAAGAAAACCAACTCCAAAGTAACACTATTTTTTAGTACTTACGAAATATTTTATGTTCTAACTTGAATCCAATTCAAAGTAGAACAAAAAGGAGAACATTTTGGAGAGAAAAGAGAGAAAATTTCGTGGCTTAGGTGCTGGTCATATGTGATATGTCTGTAGATTTGTATATTACAGACAATTGAATTTCAAAATTTAATAACTACCAAGTTTGCATCCAAGTCTACCTATACACAAACATGCATATAACCTTCAACCATGATGAATCAAACACTCCATTATCTTCATCATGGTGAGGAGTTTCAACACCTTAACTTGCTCCAATGGACTTGGAATTCAAGTATGGATCGAGCTTCATTTAATTAAATTAAATTAAGCCCAACAAAAATCCATTGCATTATAATTAATTAAATTAATTTTATCCCAACTAAGTCTAAAGATTCACCTAATCAAATTAAATAAATTTAAGCTCAAACTCTAATTAATTGATCCGATCAATTAATTAAGCAAAATCAAATAAATTAATCTAATTAATTTAAAGCTGTTAAGCCCAAAATTAATTAATTAAATTAATTAATTCTTGAGCCATCCATCAAATAAATAATCAATTATTTATATATATTCTTCTTGAATTAATTTAATCCAATTAAATTAATTCGTTTCTTCTTGAATTAATTCCACCAATTCTATAGTGATTTGTGTGTGACTCTTTAGGGTCAACCTCAGCGAGACTAGGGCATTGTGTCCACTATAAATAATTAATTAAATCTAATTTAATTAATTATTTTTAATTAACTATTAATAAAAAATGCCCGTAACCATGGGTGGTCGTCTAGCAACGGTCCATGGCACTAGAGACTAGGAGAATGTTGGCGTGAACATTTAGGCTCTCGAGTTTCATACAAATACGATCCTTCCATCGACCATCTCCTAGACTTAGTCTAGGGTATGGAATAGGGCGTCGGTTCCAATTTTGGACTAGGCAACTATGCTGAATACTTGAGATGCATTTACTCTATTGATCGAAGAGGGAAACCATTTCCTGTTCAACTAATCGATCTGACCATAGATTTAGAGAGTCTAAACCATAATATATCCATTATATACTGATAGGGGGCAGATTCTATCCTGAAATTCACCATCATCAATGCATAATCCAACTACATCCGGAAAGATTTATAATGAACACATCGAAGAAATAGTCATCTCTCGCCAAATCTAAGATATAGCCATCATATGCATGCGACTGCCATGATTCGTCAAATCTATGGACAAATCCTGTACTATTGGAGTTGGGAATTCAAGTTATACCGATCAAGCCTCCAAGGCTTCCATATGACGATTTCCGTCAGTCAGTTCAATCAGCTAACAACTTTGTCAACTAATCCACTAAAATTGCATAGACATCCCATATCTTTTGCCGATGAAGCATGGCATTCATCCAGTGAATGCAATACTTAGTACAGGTCTCTATAGGACTCTCGATGCCTAGCCTCGAGGTCCTCGATATGGACATTTAAGACCAATCCTCAGAAGTTGGTTTTATAGGTGTCATCCAATGCGTAACCCAACTATATAGGTTGTTCAATTGGTTTGTGGGCATTTTTTGTGACGTTAAAACACTATTCAACATAAATAGTAAGTACAACAAAGTATGGTGCCACAGATGAATGCTTACTAGATTCATCAAGATAATATATCACATTCATAAAGATTGCTATATGCTTCCTAAAACTACCAATTCAATTAGTTTTCTGATCACCATTTCTAAAAATCTTCCACCTGACCTAAAGCCAATTGCCCATACCCCTTAGACCTATCTGAGTGAGCAATCTGTGATACCTACTCGGTCTCCCGGGTCTATCATATTTTATGTCGAAATAACGTGGCCCAACCATACGTCATCTCTTCCTACAATTGTTCCAAATTGATGGCGGCGTCTAAGAATATTCCTTGGATTTGTGATGAGACCTCGGTCCTTTTCCTTATGTGATTGCCTAGTTGTTTCCTCCAAGTAACTATTGGCTTGGCTATGCTAGGATCCACATTCAATCATTGGATGTGATTCTTATCCAAAACACTTCATGAGCAACTAGTAAAGTCACTTTACGTTTGACTTCCCTAGTGAAAACCATTGTGGCATCCCGCTTGAAATGATTCCAAGCCACCACATCATCATTAAGTTTGAATGTACATTCGAATTGAGACTAGTCACCATTCATATATAACTGGAAGCTCGTCATAGTCTTCCAGAATCAACTCTCCATTGACTTGCATCAAGAACGCTTCTTTAATCTTTATTCAGCTACTAAAGAGTAACCTTGACTGTTATGCAGTGCCGTCTCGATACACTCCCGATGTTCATTGTTATGCTCAAAGCACAGACTACATTCGGTCTAGTGTATAGAACCACATACCCATGTTGTCAACGATAAAAGACATAGGGGATGTCTAACATCTTTCCAAGGTCCTCATCAGTCCACTAAGACTAAGTCATGGAAATCTTTAACCTATGATAAGGGAAGAAATTCAATTCCTTCATAGAGAATTGCGTGAATAATGTTTGTGCTTCAGTGTTTCCCAACATCTTCACATCATTCCAAATGAGTAAAACGTTCACACCTAAAACACTAGGAACAAAACTAAACTCCCACTGTCCTTCCAACTCGTTCTCGACCTGAGTTATACCCTGCATGACCTTGTCTCAACGAATATTCCAGATACAGGAAGTTTCAAACCTAGTTTGTTTTTCCAGTCGAATCTCAGGGCTCCATGCCATTCATCCAACCTGATGTCCTACATTATTTCTCCTTATGTCTTTGGATCATAATCCAATTAATTGGTCAGACTAAAAAACCTGTACCTATTAGGTAACTAAGGTGTTCTAGTCATCCCTTAGGAGGCTGGAATATAGTGAGTGAGTGGATGTATTCAATTACAAATGATGTATGCTACATTTGACTCGGGTGTCTCTCCACTTGATTCCTCAAGGAGTTACTCCTCAAGTCAGTTATCGAATGAAATCTAATTTCTCTTAGGATAATAAATAAATCTGTACAAACCATGTTTGCTTCCCACTAGTCCCTTAATGTATTCAGGTACGTTGTGGAAACAGGCTTGCCATGCCACATGGGCTAAGGTAGTTCAGTGAAAGAACAACCGGACCAAGTCCAACAAGGTTCGATCCCTCCTTTATCAGAGACACCATTCAATTGTGGCACTCCAAAGAAGGACTCCACTATGTGAGAATTCCATTCTCGTCAGATACTTCAAGAACATCCACTAAATACACACTACCTCGATCTAGTTTGGTTCTCCACTTCAAATCTAATTCTCCGAACTTTTCAAAAGGTCCTTAGACCTGCGAACCCCTTTCTGGCTCTATGTATTCAATGACTCATAGATATCTAATTGGGTCCAATCCAATAGAGCATTGGCAAGTACACTTTGTCGTACAAAGTGTTTGTCGGTTCTCATTTTGTTCAAGAAGGACATCTAAGCTTGTAGACTCAACCTGTCTGTTTCTAGACTCGTTGAATTCACCAACTTCTTTATCCTAACTAGAGAAATGTGACCGACCTTCGCATGCCAGATCTATGAGTTTATCTTGATTATCCATTCTACCATTTGTTTTGAGCACTCATAATCCAATTACGAATAGTGTTGAAATAATTACGTAAACAACCTAGCAGAAAAGAATAACCATTCTTTGTGAAATGAAATAACTATCATTAATAAAAATCATGTAATCCATATTGTCCAACAATGGTAAAGTATAATTTGATCATGCTAGGTTACATAATTATGTCCTATCAACTTTATCGTAACATGATCACTAACAGCTAAGGCTATTTAGTCCTTTAACCAAATAACAACAACTTGTCATTGCTAAGTTTTACGATCGTTGTCTCAGCCTTCTACTCCTTTTCACCACCTACAAACCATTTGAAGATTTTATCTATACAGTTGATATCCAATACCTAAGAAGTGTAGTAATAGTCATGTAAAAGCTAAATAACAAATTATACCTTGATTATAGAGGATGGACTTTCTCTCTTCTATTGCCCATTTTCATGGCAATGAATGCAAACATCTTTTACAATTCATGACTGCCGAACCAACTTCCTTTTCCCTTTGCGCATGCCCAGCTGAGCAGCAGCGCTTTGAGGTCGAAACCTCCCTTACCAATACCGATGGCGCAAACTTTTCAATCATTGCTTCGTAAAGGCCAACATGTTTATCAACTCATGAAGGTCTTTGTAAAGCCCGTTCATGTTATACTTTACGATAAACGGGTCAAAGGAGGGAGGAAGAGATTGAAGGATCACTTCAATATACGTATCTCTTTTAAGATCAGCCTTAAAGTCCTTGAGCTTCTCCATAAGGGATAGCATCTTAACCCCATGCTCCTGTACAGAAGACCCTTCAATCATCTTGGCACCGAAAAATGCTTTTGTCACAACATATCCAATATGTCGGTCCGTTAACCGCATAAACTTGGCTCATGTGCAGCATTATCGATTGGACATCATCATGCCTATTGCATTATTTGTGGATGTCATTGGTCATTGACCCCAGTATGATACTGCGAACCTGCCGTTTGTCCTCATGCCACTACTCGAACATCAAACGTTCTTCACATGAGGAGCCTTCCCGCATAGTCCGAGGAAGAAACCTATCAAGAACATAGGTTTGGTTCTCAAAATCTAGGACAATCCTAAGATTTCCCAGCCAATCATTTGTAGTTTGTTCCGTCAAATTTATTAGTCTCAAAAATTGCAGTGTGTGGATTCTTAAACATGTACATCAAATGTAAACAGACATTTAGTAGATTATTGTAATATTATATATCAAGTTTAGGACTTGGTTTTCAGTCATTAACCTATCCCACCATTTCTTTAAAAAGCCCATCACTCTCAAGTGGGATTTTCGAAAAATCATTTCCTAGTAGACTTGGAGTCCACAAATGCAATTCTCCATACCCCGCTTCTACAATTCACACGGAAAAAGTCTATGTGGGAGGTAAACTATACCATTATCATCCAATGAGATCCCCAAGTTATTTTTCCTCACCTCTTCTCGTGATCCCGAGGACTCCAAGCGAATCACGTTACTCAGCGTTTGGCCTGACCCATCAACCAAATGAATATCTCAACTGCCGCCCCCCACGACTCATCAGACAGAGAAACAGGAGTATATTCCATTCATTCAAAAAAATAGTGTATCTTTCTTCGATTCCAAACATGCCACATCTCATTAGACCACGAATGGGTGAAAGTAGAATCCACACCACGTTGTTGTGGATGGAAGGATTGGATTTAATCAAATCATTTGAATTTCAATCTATTATGACCCTAATATTTAGCTTGGACCATCCAAGTCTATCCATGTCTTACATATCTGGAACTAAATAAATTCTTCAAG
Organism: Sesamum indicum; assembly: GCF_026168435.1. NCBI lineage: Eukaryota > Viridiplantae > Streptophyta > Magnoliopsida > Lamiales > Pedaliaceae > Sesamum > Sesamum indicum. Next base: position 5,591,394 of record NC_142669.1, read on the forward strand.
TAATATCATAGATACGAATAAAAGAGTTGGGTAATAAGATGGAAACAATGTCTCAGGAACTATTTAATGATTAAAGTAATTATCTTTAGACAAATGGGTTTAATCTTAAAAGAAAATGAAGTTAAAATATCTTAAAACTTTTCCTCTATGCTATGCAAACAACTTCTATTCACTGTGTATAGAAAGTGTGCATAAACCCTAGTTTTTAAAATAGGTGATTTATGCAATATTTAATTATAAAGCAAGTTGCATATATTTTTTTTTTATTTTTGTCTAACTATAATACTGTGGGTAATATTGCTTTGTAAACTTGGCTTGAAGGAAGTAAATAAATGTTATTTTATTTATATATATTTATGTATATAATCTTGATGTATCTCATAGGTTTCGGGAGCATCAAGCTTGAAACATTGGATTGAGAGATGTTTCATATTGCAAAGAATATGAAATACTCTATTTATTTGCCAGTTTTCTTTTCTTAACTATCTCATTGTTGGAAGAGGTGAGTGGCAAGTAAATGAGTTATCCTTTATCATATATGGTAGAGGACAATCTTATTCAAAATAGTTTTAATATAATAAATAAAGTAAATTCATTTGACCATTCTTTTTCTTTTGTGTGGGGGGGGGGGGGGATGGTAAACTTCATAAAAGTAAAGGAGAAGATACAAAAAATGGTCCAAGAATTGGGACAAAAAACCTGCATGTCAAGCATACAACTATAAGCACCTAAGAACAAAAGAAATGAAGACCGAAGAATTTTTCAAAGTTAATAAAGGATCGATGATTCCAAAGTATTTATAATTTTTCACAGGGATTCGGAAGAGAATTTGTTCCTCAACAGGTCTTGCTATTTCCGTCGAGGTGGAGGTACAATTGTTGAAACGTCTACTGATACGTCCTCTCCAAATGTGCTAGATCAAAGAGGCTAAGGTGGCTTGATAGGTGGCATTTACTATGTGGTGGCCTCTCCATCGCTTTTGGACCCAAGCCTCCGATCCCTACAAAAGTAAGGCCATTGAAAATGGGCCTAATGTTGAAGCATGGCAACGCAATGCCGGGAAAAGGGCATTCAAAGAAGAGGTAAGATAGTGTTTCCAGGCGGAGTCACAGAGGCTACAATCTAGGCATAAAATCTATAGCCATGGCTTTTCACAAGTCCAAAGGTTTTCAAGGATTGGAACCCATAGAAGAAAATGATTACGAGGTATCTTGAAAGCACCATGAAATAATGAAAACCAAGACACCTTGGAGGTCGAAAGTGTGAAGAGGGTGTAGGCAGACGTTGAGGCAAACTTAACGGGTGTGAAAATGCCATAAAATTCGACTAGTACCTTCAAATAAAGAAGGCAATTTCTCTATGACAGGAAAAACTTCAAATGATTTTTGCGAGGGTTGATTCCAGCTGCCATGCGAATAAGGTGTATGGCATTATGTACCCTATGTAACCCCTACAAGGGGCCATAAATATATCATATGCCCACGTCATCCTATTGTACTATATGCACATATCTGTATGGTTAATACCTCAAAATATAGATGGGTGAGCATATTTTCTCACAGCACTCCTCCTTGCCAGACACCCAACAACACACGTCAAGGTGGCCTCTGTCTCCAATGCTGGTACTAGAGCTAGCACAACCTTTTTTGGTAGTATTATAAAAATATTCATAGCATGCAGACCTCATATTTGAATTGTTTCCATGACATAAAGCACCGCCACCTCATCTGTAGTGTCGTAAGTTTCCAGCCAAACCCAACATATGGACCATCGACATGTATATCCATATATGTTATACCACTGGTAGTATCATTGGGGTGACATTATATACAATGGGTGGGGTGGCATTCGGATGGGTTCTTTTTGGGTCCTAACACTTTCGAAACGGGCTCCATTTAGTTAGGTTGGTTGTTTTGGATTTTTGGTCAATTTCAGATAATTCGATACCTGACTCTTTAAATGGCATCAAGTATCGGGTGTTATGATGGAACCTAATGCACAAAATCGTGCACCCAACAAGAATTAAAGAAACAGACCCGGCCTCTTTCACACATACTTTCATTATTTTATTTGTGTAGTATATGGAGCTTGTCTTGCTAAACTTTATTAGGGGGTTACTTTATGTGTTTAAGTATATTAATTGTTTGATGAGATGATATAACTTCTAAGCTTTTGTTGGTTGATACACCTTATTTTGGGGTTACTCATGACTTTATCTTTTGAACATTTATTGTGATCAAACTCACCTATATAGACTAGACAGTGATGTTTAACTGTAGAAATATGTAAATATCAAAAAATATTTCTTTGTTTTCTTCTTTGTATAGTTGTGCTTCTTTTCATTAAAAGTCAGTGAGATTACCTGGCCCCGACTTATTCTTTGGTATATATTTGTCTACTGTGTTGTACCTCTTTTCATCCATAAAAATGTTTTCCCTTTCCTCTCTTGAATATTGAAGAATTTCTATGTTTTTTTGACTTTGCTCATTTATGATGCTCACAATGCAAATACAAATGATGTTATTATGAGATAAACATAATTAGATACTCAAACTCGAGAGTTAGGTACCTGAACCCATAGGTACTCTACAATCTATACTCGGGTTCCAGATTGGGTATAGTTTTGCACTACTCGACTAATCGGTACCAAATCTAATTAACTCAAAATCAGAGGAACCCAACCCGACTCCCACCCCTCACAACGGTTACTTATATATGCATACCAATATGACAACTATAGAATTTACAGTATTACAACATGGTGTATGGCATCTTATATTATGATAATGATATAGTATATATAGAGGTGTTCTATGTGAGTTACATTATAGCCATATGATAATGTGGAACTACATGACCCTACGCCCAACATGGCCCTATATGATGTGGGCATATGCACTACGTGGCCCATAATATTATACTATGTGGACTGTATGCGGTTTATTATTGATACTTTTTGTGTTCACCGAATATGTCAACATATGACATATGCCCATAGCACTATGTATTCGTATATTAATGTGAGTCACCATCTGCCACACGTGAATAACATATGGTACATATGGGTACCTGACAATGCAGTATCCATAACCATGTGTGTGGAATATGTGGGTACACCGATAACGTGACCTATAACTTATTAAATATGTTGTATCACTAATGTACACACCATAAATCATAAGTATACTCCACATTGTCATGGGTGTGGTCCTACATAATCTACACTACCAGATGGTCATATGGGACATATCGTAATATGTGGGCCATATGTATGCACTACATTATCTAAGTTTAAATAATCCTTTAGATTCTAAATTAAATATCCAATTTGGATAATTGCCCGGATTGCTCAACTGCATGGGGGACATTATTGAAATTACCTACGGGACACATAAATATATAGTATTTAACATTTTAATTATAGTAAGGTGATGACCATCATGAATTATGGATTGTCCATGTAGATATTATTGACCTTATAGCATCAACACTTCAATGAAAAACTATAGTACTTGTCACACTATAGGATCACCATTATAATATATTATGTAGTATTTTTTTTGCAATATCATTTATGTATTATTACACAATTTCCACATGGGAGTTTTATATAAACACGTTACACATAGATAAACTATGTGAGTATTATAAAAATAAGTGCGCTTAAAATGCATATGGGTTGTGTTGCGCATATTTTCATTTGAAGGAGTGCTACCATTGTATAAATATTTTGTATGCAAAGTATTAAGTGAGATCATGCACGTATTTACCTAATTTGCAAGACACAAGAGGGTCATAAGTGTGTCGTGTGGCCACATCATAAATTTATGTTGTGTTCTTGTGGTATTATACATCCAATTAATGAGTTAAAAAAATAGGGTAAATACACTCCACTATCGAGTGATCCGTACAACCGGCATAATTTCATGTTTATAGTCATATATCTATTCTTGCTCACCATGGTACCTCTACTGCTTTGGGTAATACGTGTCTTCCCAATATGCAATTGGGCATAGCAATTGCAACCAAAAACTATATATCTTTTAATGCTGGTAGTTGTTCAGCATAATTAAGTATATGTAACATGACACCAAAATTGCCACATGTTCATGTGCACATTTCGGCCTATGTCGTTGAAAATGGTCGACGTGCATAGGATATGTAATATGCATAGGGGACATATGGCATAAGCGATCACAAAGTCATATGTGCATGTGTTGGAATACACACATATCGATGTGTGAAATCATGTCCTAAGTAGCATTGAATACTCAACTAGAACTGGAACACAGACCACACATACTACACTTGAGTGCAACGTGAATGGTAAATATATAATATTGGATAAACATCCATAACAGTTCGCATATTGTGGGACATGAGTCATAAATTACTAAGTACTATAAAATTATACTTGTTCACATGGGGACTATCATATGCCATACAGCTAGCCATTATGTGATAATATGATACACACTATAAGAAAGTGTGCTTTTTATTACTAACTATTTTGCTATGCCAAAGAACCCATAGCAAAACTGTTTTTCACTACGAATTTTATCCCATAGCAAGATATCCGACGAGACAACATCATTTTAAGTTTTTGCTACGTTATTAGTTTGTTACAATAAAACCGTACTTATTAATAAAAGAAAATCTCTGAAAAAATGACACACATTGATATACTCTACTTCGCATCTTTATTGATTTCTCTCTACAATTTTTCTCATCTTATTCGATCCTGCTTTGTTGAGGTATTAGTCAGCATTGTATCTATGCACATAGGCACTCTCACGTGTTGTTGTGTCTGTGCGCACAGGCCATTACGCCTTTTGTGTTGCGCTTGTGCATTCCAATCTTGTTACTTAATTTTATCCAATAAAAACTAAAGGTATTATTTAGGGTATTTTACACTTTATTAGCATGTTGCTTGTCTCAGGTATGTCCTTGATTTTTTTTTGTATCGGATAAAGTTGATTTATTTGTAAATGAGTTTCTATGTCTCATACTGTAAATTTCTTTGATTTGTTAAGTCTAAAATACTTTTTCCAAATTCTAAAATATTAATCAAATAAAAATGTTATGCAAAATTGTAATTCTGACTACTGAATATTTATAATATTCATAATTTTCTCTTATAATTCACACCTGCTAATCTATTATTCAATTAATCACGTCTCTTTGGCTTGTTCATTCTAATAACTTGTATTGACATTATTTAATCGTGCATCCAAAATTTTATAGTAATTGAAATCCTAGCACAGATTTGCAACCAATGGCTACATGTAATCTCCTTGGTCAAACCAACAAGGTTAATACTCATTGTAGATCTTATATACAGGACACTTTTTCTGTTCACTTGTTTTCTTGAATAAGGGACCATCGAAGAAAGGATGATGCAAATGACAAAAAAGAAAAATGATCCTGCAGTATCTTGTTGTTGGAAGGCTGAAAGCACAAAACATTAACTAGGTAAGTTGTTTTACCCTAGAAATAGTATATGCTTTTAATCTGATAAAAAGCATATTTTCTTCCAATTGTTTTTGCACATGGTTTATTTATTTATTTTTTTATGACTAATGACCGTATTTGCAAAATGTTGCTTCCTATCAGAATAAATTTAGCAAAATTAGAATTATACACTTATTCTTATCCATGTCATCTGTGTCTGAAACTAAATAAATCCTATAATTAGTATAATAATAGAGAAGAATATAAGGGTTGGCTACATAGATGGAGACAAGGCCTAAACAACTAATTAATAAATAAAGTCATTAACTTTATGCAAATGGGAGTAATACTTAAAGAAAATGAAGGTAAGATATATTATAATAAAGCGTTTCCTTTGTGCTATACAAAAAACGTACATTGTGTGCACAACACAAAAAGTGTGCATAAATCCTAATTTTAAAGATACGAGATTTTTATGCAATATTTATTTTGCAAACAAGTTGCACAATTATTTTATTTTCATTTTACGTTGATATCTTCGTTAATGTTGCTTTCTAAACTTGGTTTGTTCAAGTAAGTAACTAAATTTTATTTTATTAATGTATACATACATATATGTATATAATTTTGATGCTTCTCACAACAAATTCATATTTCCGGGTGCATCAAGCTTGCAACAATCAATTTTGAGTAGACTGAAAGATGTTTCATCTTCCAAACAAAAAGAACTCTATTTATATGTCATTTTTCATATTTTAACTATACCATTGTTGGAATAGGTGACTGGCAAGTCAATGTTGTTAGAATAAATGACAAGAAAGCCAATTAGACTGGGTTTTTGTAATCTATTTTCGGCAATTTTGATGTAATGTAATATTTATATTTTCAATAGAGTAATATTCAATCGACGGCATGATTCTTTGTTGTGTTTACTTTAATATGTTAATTCTTTCTTAACTTCACAGGAAAGACAAACCAAATGTTAAGTCCAGAAAGTCGGGTTGCGCATTAGTTGGTAGCCATCTTACTAACTTCTATAGATTGGTCTGAAACGTTACAAGTCGAGGACCTCGAGACAAGCATCAAGTGTCTTATAGAGTCTTGCATTAAGTGTTGCACCTGTGTTTCGTCGATAGGAGATGTAGGTCGTCTAAGCAGTACTTAGTGAGTTGGTTGATAAGGTAGTCAACTGATTGAGTTGATTCATGGGAATCGCCATATGAAAGTTTCTTAAGGCTTGGTCAGTATAACTGGAATTTCCGACTAGATAGTTCGAGAGTAGTCCCTGGACTTGAGGAACCATAGCAGTCACATAGACATGATAGTTGTAGCTTAGATCTGGTGACCAATGTCAATGTCAAAAGATACAATCATTAAAAGCATTAACTAATGTAGCTGAAGTGTGTAGTCAGAATAGTGCATTACACGATAGAATTCGTACCCTATTAGTATTATGACAGTACCATCTCCTATATGCTCTGAAATCCATTTTTCGTATAATAGGTGGCCACAGTGACTAAATCAATGGGATAGGTTTCTCTATGATAATTTAGTGGAGTAAACGAGAGCTCTCGAGTTACTAATATACATACCTAGTCCAGGATGGGACCTGCCCCTAAATCCATGCCTTAGACTAAGGTTTGGAGATGATAGATAGAAGGACCATACTCATATGAATTCAGTTGCCTAAATGTTCATCATTATTCACCTCATCTCTAGTGCTATGAAATATTGCTAGATAGGCTATTTCTAATTATGAGATAATAAAAAATAATTAATTTAATTTAATTTAATTAATCGTGTTGGGAACACACTTAAGTCTAGCAGAATGTGAATCTAAAGTGTTGCACCCATATCATTGCACCATGATAGAATTAATTTAGAATTAATTCCGAAAGGTAGAGATTAATTTAATTGGACTAAATTATGTTCTTAAATAGAATAAATGATTGAATAATTTATATAAAATCCATAGGTTGGAATTTCCCAAATTGGATTTAATTTAGATCCATTGAACATGGGGCTTGATTTATTGGAGCCTAGTGTACTTTAGACCAAGCCCATGACCTAGTTTGACCTTATCTAGGTCAAATAACATGTTGGTTGAGTTTAGGAGAGGGGGTGCACGAAATTTAGACTTTGGAACGCTGAAATTTTCGTCTAGGGTTTGTGAGAAGAGAGGTTGGATAGGCTAGGTCTTATCTCTCACCCACACTTTACTCACGAATTTGAACCCTCAATCTCTCTCCATACTTGTTCCTTTGGTTCATCAAAATAAAGAAGAACCGAAGATAAATCGAGGCCATTAACTTAAAACGCGTTCTCAGTTTTTTTTCCTTCCCTTTCCCAATCTTCCTAGCAATTGATAGGAAAGACTCCCTGGTGATTATAGTGCATGAATTAGAGGGTTTTAAGGTTGAAACCTCATGGAGAAAGGTATGGTTGAAAAGGGAACAACACTTGTAGTTGGTTCAAAAAAACAACAAAGGTAAAGTTCTCATTATGGTTTTGTGCCTCTCGTCTTCCTTGCTTTGATTTGGCCTATTTTTTTTGTTTATAGGACACCAAGAACGTCCGGGAATGATCAAGGGTACATCTCTTGATTTGGTATTAATATATTATATTCAATAATTTCCTAGTTCTCGCGATTTTCGGGCCGATTATCTTCCTTCAAGTGGGTTGTCCCTTATCATCAATGGTACATGACAATCTTTTTCAAAATATTGTCTATATAATGAATAAAGTAAAATTCATTTTTCCATTCTTGGCCATGCTTACTTATGGCTTTGTATGCGTGTCACGGACCAAGCCCACAATCTATCAAAAGCAATAAAGTGCATATGACAATAACCATGAAAGCAACTTTCGAGTCTCCATTTGAAATATTCCCAGTTGACAACCCAGTGACTAGGCATTGAGGGTTCTATTTAGATTTATACTAAGTAATTATTTATCTGATGGGTGTATTGGTTCATTAATCACAGATGTCTGACTTCTATACATTACTAGTGGGTGATTGACAAAAGGTTTTCAAGATGACTGAACTAACTTGCAACCAGTTGTTCTATGGAAACCTGTATGATCCGATCGGTATAACTTGAACTCTTCAGCTCTAATAGTACAATATTTACTCCTCGAACTTGAGGATCTACAACAGCATCATGCATTGGCTACTGTGTCTTGATCTTGGAAAATGGTGATTGTGTTTTGATGCGGTCACTATGAGCCACGTATTAGTGCAGTCAAAACACGTATAGAGGCTAGTGAGTCAAAATATAGAATCTATAGTCTACAATGATATAATAGCGATCTTCTATATTTTCTAAGGTGTGTTCAACTTCGGAATGTCCGTGGCCATGGTTGACGATCAAATAGGAAAAAAGTTACCTATGTTTATCAAGGGAGAAGCATAATTGGATTTGATATATAGATGTTTAGTCCATGATGGGATTGGATATTCAAATTTCATGCCTTAGACTAAAATTAAAAAATGGCGAGTGAAGGATCCAACAAGTTAACCCTATATTCACATATTCACTAGTAGCATGAACTGTTGCTAGGCTAATGGACATGAATTAAATTAATGGGATTAATCATATCCAAGCCCAATCCATCCTGAGCTAAGAGCTAGTCCACCAACTGTAACTTGCACATTAGATTGAAGACTAAATATCGAATTTGGATATTGCCTTCAATGCTCAAGTATATGAGGAATATTATTCAAATTACCTATGTGACACATGAATGTGCCATTTAACATTTATTATATCCAACAACAATAGTGTTTTGTGACTATAGTTATCATTACCCACACTACACACTCCCAAAAAAAAGGCATTATTGGGATAGTTTTTTGGATACGGCTAACATTTCTCGCAATTTTCGTTCCAAGTTAGGACGACTCAGGATAAATTCGGACTGGAAAGTCTTGCTCTGGCACCTACTATCAATAATAGATTCATTCCAAATTCCGTCCAAAAATTTGACAAACAAAAGTAATCCTACAGAACCATCCCAAATGTTGTCCCAAAGTTTTGCTGAATAATAGTTTGGAACGAGGTGTATGACAACATGCATACTGTCCCAATTTGGCACGACATTTGGGGCAACTTGAAATTTGCTTTGATAACCAGAAAGAGGTCTATTTTTTTGACAAAATATTTTCCCGAATGTCGTTTCAAATAGACATCCCAAAATTGGTCCTAACCGGGTGCGGATTAAAATTTCAAAAATCAAAAAAACTTGAGACTGTTTCTTGAAGGGTGGTTGGGATGGTTGTTCCTCCGTCATTCCAAATTCCTTTCCAAACATGGCATCCCTTTTAATCTTTTAATAATAGTCCAATTTTTCAAATACGATACATTGATATCCGTAATATGAATTGGCTTGAAACTTCATGTAAAGTAATATAACGTCAATGTGATCATATCTAGCGATCAAACCTAAAATCGGATAATTCCACCGCATGATTTTGTGTAATGATTTTAAGTATGACTATTCATTTATCGTATTCATCCTTCATAAATATATGATATAATATATATATATATATATTACTTTTATTTATTACAATTCAGTTGTAACACTAATGTTAATATTTCATCATACACAATTAGGTGAGCTAGGTGTATTTTTTAAAATATATTTATTTGGAAGAGATATAGTTCTTCTTGTATTGCTAGATAGAACAAAGAACAAGAACAAAAAACAACTCCAAACTAACACTATTGATTAGTGCTGTTCGAGTGTTTTATGTTTTAAATTAAATCCAATTTAATATAGAAGAAAAAGGAGAACAGTTTTGGAGAGAAAAGAGAGCAAAAAATTCGTGGCTTAGGTTGTTGGTTATACATGATATGTTTGTAATTTTGTATGTTACATACAATTGAATTTAAAATTCAATAACTCAAGTTTGCCTCCAAGGCAACCTATGCACACACATGCATATGACCTTCGAACATGATGAAATAACCACTCCATTAACATGATGAAATAACCACTCCATTATCTTCATCATGGTGAGGAGTTTCAACTCCTCACCAGTAAAGTAAGTATTCATTAATGGAAAAAGTGTTTGTTGTATTTACTACTAACGTTGAACAAGGTTTCAACGTCACAATAAATTCCTACAGATAGAATGGATTGGAGTTGGGCTGGGCATAGGTTGAAGGATATGATACTAACTTATGAGGGTTGGTTTAAAATATTTTATGTCGATGACTTCGAGATAAGGCATTGAGAGTCGTATAGAAACTGGTACTAAGTATTGTAGTGTCGTGTTTCATCTGCAGGAGACATAAGTTGTCTATGCAATTTTAGTGGGTTAATTGGCTAGGTAGCGACTAATTTGTGAGAATCTTTATATGAACACCTTGTAGGCTTTGTCAGTAGGACTGCAAGTCTTATTTTCAATTGTACGAGATTACTCATCGGACCATAGGAATAATGACAATCGTGTGCATACAAAGACTATATATTGGATTTGAAAGAAGTGGTTATATCGTCAAATATGGTCATTATAAGTCTTGTCCAGTATAATTGGAGTATCTAGCAAGGATGGTGATTTGAAGAAACAATTTGTTCCTTGTTAGTATGTGACAGCGAGATCTCCAATGCACTATGAGACAGTTTGAACTCTGTAATCTATGGTCATAGCGCTAGATTGAATTGGAAGGAATTTCTTAAGCCGATCAATAGACTAAATACATTTTGAGTATGAAGGATGGATACCAAATCAAAGATGGGAACTGACGGCAATTCCATTCCCTAAACTAAGACTGGAAGATGATTGACAGTAGGACCATACCTTTGTGGAACTTGGAGACTAAACATTTATATCATTATTCACCCAGTCTCTTGTACCATGGATTATTTCTAGATGGCCACCCATGCTAACGGTCATTTCTGGTTATATGATAATAAAAAATAATTAATAAGATTAGATTTAATTAAATGGTGACCAGAAAGCCAATTGGATTGGCAGTTTTGGGGACCATTTAGCGATCCTTATGAACGTGCTATTATCTTGATGAATGTAGTAAGCATTCATTTGTGGCACCATGTATTTGTTGTGCTTACTATTTATGTTGAGCAGTGTTTTATTGTCACAACAAATTCCCACAGACCAATTGAATAACCCATTAAGTTGGGTTGCACATTGGATGACAGCTATGAAACCAAATTTTGAGGGTTGGTTTGAAACGTTCCGAGTCGAGGGCCTCGAGACAGGGCATCAAGAGTCCTATGGAGACATGCACTAAGTATTCCATTCATTGAATGAGTGCCATGTTTCATCGGCGACAGATAGAGATGTCTATGCAATTTTAATGGATGAGTTTACAAGGTTGTTAACTGATTGAACTGACTCCTGGGAATAGTCATATTAAAGCCTTAGAGGCTTGGTAGGTATGACTCGATTTTTCGACTCCGATAGTACAGGATTAGTCCTAAAACTTGAGGAATCATGACAGTCGCATGCGTATGATGGCTATATTTTTGGATCTGGCGAGAGATGACTGTGTCTTCGATGTGGTCATTACAAGTCTTGTCCACTGTAATCGAATTATGTCTTGAGGATGGTGCATTAAAAGATAGAATCCGCCCCTATCAGTATAGGATGGACATATCTCCTATGCGCTTTGAGATGGTTTAGACTCTATAAGTCTATAGGTATAGCGATTTGTCGAATTGGGAATGGTATCCTTTCTCGATCAATAGAGTAAACACATCTCAAGTACTCAACATAGTTGCCTAGTCCACGATGGAAATCAACGCCCAATTTCATGTCTTTGATTAAGGCCAGGAGATGGTCAATGGAAGGACCGTACCTGTACCGAACTCGAGAGCCTAAATATTCACGCCAACATTCACGTAGTCTCTAGTTCCATGGACCATTGCTAGATGGCCACCCGTGAAGACAAGCGTTCCTGATTAATGGTTAATTAAAAATAATTAATTAAATTAGATTTAATTAATTATTTGTGTTGGACATAATGCCCAAGTCTAGATTCGGGTGAACCTAAGAGTCACACACGAATCAACATGGAATTGGTGGAATTAATTTGAGAAGAAAATAAATAATTTAATTTAATTAAATTAATTCAAGGAGAATATATAAATGATAGTATCATTTATTTGATGGATGGCTCTAGAATAACCTAATTGGATCCATTAATTTTAGGCTTAACACCTTTAACTTAATTGAATTAATTTATTTAGTTTGGCTTAATTAATTAATTGGATCAATTAATTAGAGTTTGGGCTTAGATTTATTTGATTGTATTAAATGAATCTTTAGACTTAGTTGGGCTAAAATTAATTTAATTAATTATTGTCGAATACACTTTGGTTGGATTTAATTTAATTTGATTAAATCAAGTCCGGTCCATACTTGAAATCTAAGCCATATTTGAGGGAGGTTGGAGCAAGTTAAGAAGTAGTTGAAACTTCTCACCATGATGAAGATAATGGAGTGGTTACTTCTCTTAGTAATGGTCACCAGAAAGCCAATTGGATTAGCAGTTTTGGGAACCATTTAGCAATCTTTATGAATGTGATATTATGTTTATGAATGTAGTAAGCATTCATCTGTGGCACCATGTGCTTGTTGTGCTTACTATTTACATTAAACAGTGTTTTAGTCTGACAACAAATGCCTACAGACCCATTGAATAACCCATGCAGTTGGGGAGGCGCATTGGAGGATAGCTACGAAACCAACTTCTGAGGGTTGGTCTGAAACATTCTAGTGCGAGGATCTCAAACTGGGCATCGAGAGTCCTATAGAGACTTGAACAGAGTCTTGCATTAATTAGATGAGTGTTTTGTTTTTTTTTGGCAACAGACATGGGATGTCTATGCAATTTTAGTTGATTATTTGACAAGGTTGTTAATTAATTGAACTGAAGGGAATCCTCATATGGAAGCCTTGGATGCTTGGTCGGCATTACTTGAATTCCCGGCTCCGATAGTACAAGATTAGTCCTTGTACTTAAGGAATCATGGAAGTCGCATTCATATGATGGCTATATCTTGGATCTTGCGAGGGATGACTGTGTCTTCAATGTGGTCATTATACGCCGTTTCCAGTGTAGTTGAATTATGTATTGAGGACAGTGGATTTCAAGATAGAATCCATCCCATATCAGTATATAATGGATATATCTCCTATGTGCTTTTACATGGTTTAGACATTCTAAGTCGATGGCCATAGCGATTGGTCGAATAGGAAATGGTTTCTTTTGTCGATCAATAGAGTAAACGCATTTCAAGTATTTAGCATAGTTGTCTGGTCCAGGATAAGAATCGACGCTCAATTTTATGCCCTAGACTAAGACCTAGAGATGGTCAACGGAAGGATCGTTCCTCTCTGGAACTAGAGAGCCTAAACGTTCACGCCAACATTCACCTAGTCTCTAGTGTCATGGACCATTTCTAGATGACCACTCATAGTGACGGGCACTTCTAATTAATGGTTAATCTCGTACTATTGATAATAAGACTTGCAGTCCTACCGACCAAGCATACAAGGTGTTCATATAACGACACTACAATACTTAGTACCAGTCTCTATACGACTCTCGATGCCTTATCTCGAAGTCATCGAGATAAAATGTTTTAAACCAACCCTCATAAGTTAGTCTCATATCCTTCGACCTATGCCCAGCCCAACTCCAATGGTTAAACCATTCTATCTGTAGGAATTTATTGTGACGTTGAAACCTTGTTCAACGTTAGTAGTAAATACAACAAGCACTTTTTCCATTAATGAATACTTACTTTACTGATCATTATATTAGTTTGATGAATATTGAAGAACAATAACAAACCTAATTTGCTTTCTAGTCACTTATTCTGAAATTGGTGTGATATCACCATGTTTTTCCATATCCCTATGCTAGACTTCCACAACTTTTTATATGTGAAATTACTTATGTTGTATTTAGGCACTAATGTGGGTTGACTTTATGGATGTTTCTGTAATTATGTGACTGTCTATCCTGTTACCAGTTACGAATACATTTTTTATTAATTTGATGATAAGTACTTATGAACTTTTGTATATTACTCTAGTTAATGGGCAAGGTTGCTCCTGCCCTTTTCTTTATTTACTGTGAATGTTATTCTCTTTAGTACTTGATGTAACATAATCAAATTATTTGTATGTCATTTAGGATGAGGTCAACTAGGTAAATACTAGTTTTGATTGCTGCATACTAAATTATGCTTGAGATTGTTGTTGCTCTTATCCTTTTTTCTTTATGTAATTCAATATCTCAACTGTAGAAGCACTACTCAAACACGTGTTCATCCTCGGTGATACACACTTGCATCTAGGATTCTTCACCATGTTATGAACTTGCATAGGTTAGTAGCCATTAGTGATCAGTCGTGTCTACGAGACCTAAGTATGGATCGTCATGCTTTGATCTTTGTTTTATCTTTTGGAACATTTCGGTGGGGTGTCGAGGATTAAGCATGTAACCATCTAAAAACAAGTGGTCATATTCGTAACTGTTATTTCCCACCACAAAAATAATTGTGTGGTCAAACACGAGTTCATAAAATCTACCCGAACAATGACCAAGCATTTTCATGATGTGCTCAACAACATTTTAAAAATGCATACCGTTTTTTTGGAAATCCAGCTCCAATCATAGCAGATTTTCCCAACCCCAGCTGGAGATGGTCTAAGGTAACTTTTTGCTTGTTATAATAAATGATTAGTTCTAGCTTGATACATGAAGTTTCCAACCGTTGCATGCTTTTAAAAATGTAATATTATCATTTATGGGAATTGTTGTAGGGTTGTTTAGGTGCTCAGGATGGAACATTCATTGAAGTTAGAGTCCTTGAGGAGGTTATTTACGCACCTGGAACGGTCAAGTAGCCATCAATTTCCTTAAGGTTTGCAATCCAAACACGCAATTTATATATGTTCTCACCAGTTGGGAAAGTAGTGGAAATGATAGCCGTGTTTTACACAATGCGATCCACAAACCCAATGCTCTCTAAGTGCCTTTAGGTATGCTAGATGTACTAGTATAATACAGACACATTACATATTAATCCTGTAGTATAATGAACAATTAACGAAAACTTTTATTTTTTATTATTAATAAGTGACTTCATGCTTATCTAAATGTGTCTTCGTGTTATAACGGGAAACTACTATTTAAGTGATAACGGTTACACAAATGCTGAAGGCATTTTGAAACCATATAGTGGTTTTCACTACAACCTATGAAAATGGGATTCTGGTGCAGGGGGCCTCAAAACCGAGAAGAGCTCTTTAAATTGAAACAGTCATTGCCACCTAATGTCATAGAGAGAGCTTCAGGATTTCTAGAAATGCGATGGGGAATACTACTTAGCCAGTCATTTTAGCCTGGTAAAGTCCAAAAATAGGATAATCCTAGCATGTCGCCTTCTATATAACTTCTTACAAGATGAAATGCTTGATGATCCTTTAGAACTTGAGATGGGATGCAAGTGACGATGGTGAGGAAACTCATCTGAACTGCATGTGGACTATTGAGACCAGTACCGCTGGACTACTTGGTAGATGATCTGGCTAGCACTATGTATAATGAGTGGTTGAACCGGCAGTGGAAAGAAATAAATTAACTGTAAGTGTATTCACAATTACTAAGCTAGAGTTTTCCTGTGATGTCATATGTCTCTACTTTTGTATGTTATGCTATCCATAACGTAGTTTATATGTTTGTTCTTTGTTTTCAATTTTGGTTTTCTTTGTTTGTAACATAACATAAGGGCACACACACTATGACATGTTTTCTACACAATGACATGTTATGTGCATATATAGTGTAATAATATATTTTGGCCATACATGTGTGCTCGTGGTGTTATTCACATAGTAAGTATCCATATTTTGCTATTTAATTAGTTGTGGTAATAAGTGGGGCATATTTGTCAGGTGTGCACAGTAGTATGGATCCCATTTAACACCCACAAATCAACAATATACTATGAATATATGTTTGTTATCATTAATATATCACTGCAAAAAAAGGCATGACTTGGGCGGGTTTTAGAAAGTTATTTTTGTGTTTGGAATGGCTTTTAGGATACAAAACTTATTTGAAACGGATTTTAGAACGATTCAAAATCCATCCTGACAGACAACATTACAAAAATTTAGGAACAATTATGGAAAAATTGTTCTTATTTGGGACGAGAACTGTAACGGTCACTCAAAACCCTTACTAATTTTGAATTTGTCCAGATTATTTTTATTTTTTGAATTGGAATGGTTTGGGGTGGATGTTGCAACGGATGGATTAAATTTGTCAGGGAACTTTTGGAATGGACATTTTAGTACTCGTAGCTAAATTTTGGAACTGTTTTTATTTGTATAGGTGATAAATCTAGGAATGGATTTTGGAACTTCAAACTGTTACGGGTTTAGGAACGATTAGTCTTAATTAGGAACATGTTTGTAGAACTTTTTTAGTAATAGTATTAGGAACAATTTTCTTAGTTTGAAACACATATTAGAAATTGGGAAAGCAATGGTATTTGGAACGGGTTAGCTACTAATTAGGAATGCTTGCTTGAAATGGTTGTAGCAATTGTATTTGAAATGGTCCATCCAGTTTAGAAACACGTTTTAAGAACGATTTTAGAAACAGTATTTGGAATGGTTATGTATTTAAATTTGTAACATTACTGTATATTACTAAACCTATTCCTAATTTTTGAATTTTATAATTTATTAACATATTTAATAAATATATAATTAATTTAATTTAATGAATATTTAAAAAATAATGATAAAGCATCGTATTTACTTACCATCTTACTCTTGTGCATGCTAGCTGAGGAAGACCCCTCCTAGTACACAGTTGAGGACGCCGTGGGGTTCGCTACCCGATTCACCATATTCTTCGATGACTCCTACTGGAAGTCCTCACTGGCCCAATATGTCTGCATACACAGTTGCCCAATGCATGAGGCTATTGTAGACCTTCAAGTTTATGGACTAAATAATGTATTATTGGGGTTGAAGAGTTCAAGTCATACCAATCATGTCATGGGCTTTGATATGACAACTCGTTCCATGTTACCATCCATTAGTAATGTATAGATGCCACACGTCTATCGTTAATGAACCAAAACACCCATCATATGGATGCACTAATTAGTGCAAATCTCAGTAGAACCCTAGATGCCTAGTCACAGGGTTCTCGATTTCGAATGTTCAAGATCATTTCTCGAAAGTTGGTTTTATGGTCACTATCATCTGCGTGACCCAATTTTGTTGGTTTGATGGTTTGTGGGCTTGCTTCGTGATATCCATATAAAGCCATAAGTAAATACGCAGAAGAATGAGCAAATGAATTGCACTATATTCATTATATTATCACTATGCTAAACAAGATTGTCCTCTACCATAGATGACATGGGCTAATTTATTGATTTGTCGATCACATATTCCAAAATTGAGATAGTTTAAAAAAAAAATTCAGAAATAGATAGAGGACTTTTTGTTCTTTGAGAGATGAAACATCTCTCAATCCACTCAATGTCGTTGTTGCAAGCTTGATGCGCTCGAAACCTGTGAACAAGCCAAGTTTACAAAGCAACATTACATACAACATCATAGTAAAACGAAAATAAAATAACTATGCAGCTTGCTTTGAAAATAAATATTGCACAAATGTTCTATTTTCAAAGCTAGGATTTATGCACAGTTTTCGTGCACTGCAAATAGAGGTTGTTTGCGTAGCATAGAGGAAAAGCTATATTTTAATATATCTTAATTTCATTATCTTGGAACAATAATTCCAATCGCTTTATAGTAATTACTTTATTCATTAATTAGTTTTTTAAGCCTTGTTTCCATTAAAGTAATCAACCTTATGTTCATCTTCGTTATAATACTTGTAGATTTATTTAGTTTCAGATATGGATGATATAGAGTAGAACAAGTGTATAATTTCTACACTTTACTAAGTATAATCTGATAGGAAGTAATACTGTGCAAATACAATTATTAGTCACAGAAAATGAACAGTTAAAACAAGTGCGAAGAATCAGAAGAAAATATGCTCTTTATCGGATTATAAGCATATATTACTTTTAGGATAAGACAACTTTACGTGATTAATATTTTGTGCTTTCAGCCTTCAAACAACAAGATGCTCTAGGACCATTTTCTTTTTCGTCAATTAGATCATCCTTTCTTCGATTGTCCCCTATGCTATGAGTTTATATATCATTACATGCAAATTAAAAGAGTTAAAAGTTATTGAAACAAAGCAGTGAACATTAAAAGTGTCCTATATATATGATCCAAAATGAGTATAGTCTTATTTGTTTGACCATGGTAATGAGCTCTAGACCTTGCCTCCATATCTGCGTGAGGATTCCAATTGCTAAAAATTTTCGGATGCTCGATTAAATGATGCTAATACATGTTATCCAAATAACAAGCTAAAGAGACGTGATTAATTGAAGAATATATTGATAGGCGTGCATTGTTAGATAAAAGTGTGGATATTATAAATATTCAATAGACAAAATCATAGTTCTGCACATATTTCCAACTTTTTTACCATATTGTCTAATAACATTTTTACCTGATCAATATTTTACTTTCAAGTAAAAATAGTTTTGACAAATAAAAGAAAACTTACAGTATGAGATAGATAAAATCAGTGACAGATAAATCAACCTCATCCGATACCAACAAAAGAAGGAATCAAAGACATACATGTGACAAGAAACATGGTAATAAAGTCTAAAATATCCCAACTAATACCATTGTTTTATAGCTGATAAAGTTGATTAACAAGATTGGGGCCCACAAACCAAAGAAAAAGTGAACGTGTCCATGCAAACACAAAATCGAGTAATACTTTTTTATGCTTATTATTCAGGTGTTTATTTGTAGAATGAATCAAGTTTATCATGTACAACATGAGTTCTTATTATCGAGGCACACAAATATAGATTGGGGATTTTAAGAAAAACAAACAAAGGTTGAATAAGATATAAAAATTGTAGATTGAAGCTAAACGAAGATGGGAAGTAGAGTAAATTGATGTTGTGACATTGTCTGTTCACTTTCTTTATTAATAAATACAGTTCTTTCATAACAAAATAATATCATTGCAAAAATATAGAATGAAGTCGTTTTTGTAGGAAGTCTTGTTACGAGGTAAAATTCATAGTAAAAAACAGGTTTTGTTATGGATTCTTTTACGCAGCAAAATAGTTGGTAGTAAACAACATATTTTATTTTAGAATGTGTATTATATTATCTCATAATAGCTAGGCGTATGGCCATCATATGATAGTCTCCATGTCAACAACATTACTTTTAAGTACCTAAGACATAAATCAATTGCACTACATCCATTAATTCGGTAACTATGGTCCATAATATGTGAACTATGATGGATTTTTATCCACATATGTGTCTTTTACAAATATCACTATAATTATAAGTTAATATTCAATTATAGGCCACAAGTATGCCACAGTGGTCGGGGACGGTCATGCACGCTATAGACAAGCGCAATATCTGTGACGTTTTGATTGAGCATTGAGTCATTAATATATGATATGGTATTATATGCTACTTAGGACATAATTGCACACGTCAACATGTGTGTGTTCAGACACATGTATATATGACTATGTGATCACTTGTGCCATAGGTCTCCTATGCACTCCTACCATTTTCAACTACATGGACCCACAAGTGCACATGAACATGTCACAATGAACATGCTACATATGCCCGATTATAGAGCAACTATTAACATGTAATGATACATACCCCGGAGTTGTTCAGCACGTAACATGCACAAATATTATACAATGCAATATATGGCGTGTTGCCCCTACACGGTAAATGGGTGCTCTAGCTACAATAACTTGTAGATCATGACTGGTAGCTCTGTCCAGGCTTGTTAGATCCAATGATCTACAAAAGGTTCATAATGGTTGTTGGTCTACCAAAGCAGTGGTTGTATAATGGTGAGCAAGAATGGACATATGACCATGACTATGAAATTCAGGTGGTAGTAAGGATCACCCATCAATGGAGAATCACAACGTTCCAACTTAATTGCAATCATATCACCTGTTTACAATGATTGATTTGTGCCAAATACACCCATCAATAACAATTATGAACATATAGTTTATGTTTTTTACACTCATTTATCGGATCCATAACCCCACAAAGGGCACACATTAAATATATGATGTGGCCATATGGTATGCTTATCACCCTCTTATGTCCATATTAGGGAAATATGGTCCTATTCTCACCTAACAATTTGCATATAAGAAACCTGTGCAATCGTAACTTTCCTTACAATACAAATATGTGTGACACAACTCATCTGCACTTTAGGGATATACATATATTCATAATACTCACAGATTGTCATATATATATATTTGTATAAATCTCCCATAAGGGAACTGTATAATAATGCATTGTAATATTGCATAAATTACTATATAATATATTATAATGGTGACCCTGTAGTAACAGTAAAACTACCATAGTTATTCATTAAAATGTTGGCACTATAGGGTGAATTATATTATATGGATAATCCATAATGCATAGTGGTCACCATCTTGGTGTAATTAGTGCATGTATCTACATTCTTACCAAGTTGATGTGAATTATCCTCACAATTATGGAAGTGAGAATTATATTATAGGTAATAATAACTATATTGGCAAAAAACTAGAGTTCTTAGATATATTAACGTTAAAATGGAATATATTCATGTGTCACATTGATAATTGAAGGCAAGATGGATCGGCCCGGGAACGTGTGACCGAAAGCGCTGGAAAAGATAAAGAGATAAAATGCACATAATTAACCAACCAAGGGTGTAGCCTTGGTGTTCCCGGGTATTCGATGTAGTATTTGGACCAAAGAAAAATAACACAACACATTCAATATACAAGGCTATGAATAAGGAACAAATGAGAGATACGGTATTTAAATGAGGCTTCATCCCTTTCACTTATTGTTTCAACTAGCATTGCATGTACGACCCCTTGCTCACCCTAATCTCCAATGTAGGAGACCTCTAAAGATAATCCATACCATACCATTGCAAGATGACTTTGTTCTCTTTGCTAGAATAAATCGAAGTTGATTGAAAGAAATGAACCAAGAGAACTACACTATTAATTAGTTTGTTCTCTTCTTCAAACAATCTCTACATCTCTACTTGTTGATCCTAGAGCAATGAGAGTTAGATAATTAGAGGGATGAGGAGGAAAGAGAGAGAGAGAGAGAGAGAGAGAGAGAGAGAGAGAAGGCCAAGTGTTATTGCTTGGAGAAGGATGGAGTGCGTGTTCTCTACACTTTTCATTATGTGTTGTCATATGAATAATGATGACGACATACATATATGTGTTTTGTATGGAAGGTGAGAATATGTCTAGATACATTCCACCTACCTACGAGACACCCTCTTCCTACATGGCATGATCAAATCATGCCATATAGAGAAGGGCTACAAATATGGTCAAGTCTGCACTTTCCAAAAATACAATTTAACCAATCCTCATTCCAATAATAGAAGTCAACTCCCTTTGCTAGGAGACCTTAATTTAGTGGATCGGATTTCATTTTAATCAAATTAAAATAAATTCAGAGCCCATTTAATTTAATTAAATCTAATTTAATAAAATTCGAACTAAATTAAGCCCATGTCATTTAATTTAATTTGAGACATAAGCCCAATTCTCTCTAATTAGTAAATTCAATTTATTAATTAAGACAAACTCAATTAAACTAATTCAATTAATTTAAACTTGAACTATTCATCCAATCGATCATCCCACATGTAAACAATCCAATTATTTACATCTTTCAAAATTAATTCCAAATTAATTCATTATCCTTCCACGGTGATTTGTGTGTAACTCTTTAAGTTCACCTTTCAGCTAAATTTGGCTAGTGTCCAACACTACTGATTAATTAAATATACTCTAATTAATCATTCTTGATCAACTATGGATCAATAGAGCCCATTACGATGGTGGTCGTCAAGCAACAGTCCATGACCCTATGGACCAGTTGAATATCCGTGTGAATATTTAGGCTCCCAATTCCATACGGGTACTGTCCTTTCTTTTGTCGTCTCCCAGCCTTTGTCAAGAACATGGGATTTATTATTTGTTCCAATCCTCAACTAGGCATTTATGCTTCAATACTCGAATAGGAAAACAGTCTCCAAGTGCACAGGAGATACCGTTGTTGTTAAGATATATGATCAAAAAGTTAATTAGATTGGCTTGAATGTGTTCTCTTCTGACAAATAACCAATATTATGTAATATTTTTTAAGGGTTTAAAATGAGTATTCTCTTATTTGGCATTTAGTTTTTTATGCTCATTCTGTATGCTTGCATCTGCTTGAATATCACAACAAAGTCAACAGACCAATTGGTAACCGTACAATTAGGCCGCACATTGGATGACAGTCATTGAAGGCAATGTGGACTTATGAATTTAATTAGATTAAATAAACATTGCGCTCAATTGGGTGGACTTTTATTAATATTGAATCTAAATAAAAATTCATTGGGCCTTGTATTTTTAATCATAAAATTCGGCCAACACACCCGAATGGAGCACATTTGAAAATTCTATGGAAGGAAATTATTGGCTAGCAAAATGCAATTTTTGAAAGTTCAATTTTAATCGTCTTCTTGATTTGGAATTAAGAAGACTTACCTTGTACATGAATAAATGTACCTAGAAATATTTATGTACATCTATACAAGGTGTATATATATATAATTGTACATAATATTATTATACAATAACAACACAAAAAAATAATTTCCCACCATAGTCTCTCTCTCTCGGTCGCCCCTCTCTCTCCAATTTCTTGGAGTTCTTTTCACTTACTTTCTTCTACCAAAGGAAACATTGTGTGATGTCTGTAGAATTTTCACGTAATTGGGAGACTAACTGATAATTATTAAAAATTTAAATTTAATTAGTAAACAAATTATAGATTAAATTTGGGATATAATAAAACTTGAACGGGTTAAATTGGAGTTCACTATAATATTTGGGGGCAAATTATATTTGTTTAAGAAAATTAGGAAGGACGTAATAAAAATTATTAAAAAAATTTAAAAAAAAAAAGAAAGAAAAAAAGGGTGGGCAATGGCATGTGCTGCCACCGCCTCACCACTCATTAAATATATATATATATGTGTGTGTGTGCATGTTATATTGAACATATTACACAAACAAAACACACACACTGACGCGCATAATTGCGGAGGAAACAGAGGTACCGATTTTAGATTTTACTCTTTAATAATTTATATAATTATATTATTTAATTAATCCTTTTATTAAATATAGTTTATATTGAGCAATGTACTATTTAATCAGAATATTTTAGGATTTTGGCTATTTAAATTAGTGTCGTATTAAGTATCACATTTGATATAAAAATGATATAGTTGGTTAATTAAATTATTAGATCTGTTATATTTAATTATTACTATTGCTAATTTACACAATTCTATTGGAATGATTAATGAAATATGTAATTCTATGTATTGTTGCTTAATTAAATTGTATAACAACGGTAAATTGACAG
Source organism: Sesamum indicum (assembly GCF_026168435.1). NCBI lineage: Eukaryota > Viridiplantae > Streptophyta > Magnoliopsida > Lamiales > Pedaliaceae > Sesamum > Sesamum indicum. The sequence goes on from NC_142669.1 coordinate 5,615,476, forward strand.
AAAATTCATAGAAATACATCGGAAGTTATATTTTGGAAATATTATGTTATTCTTATGAATAAGTGAATTCTTACAAATGAGGGAAAGGAGGTTTCAGTAGTAATATATTTTACGAATGTTATTAAAAATGATAGTTATAAATATATAAGGGGTTTGATTAAGTGAATTCTTATGAATTATTTGATAAATTAAATATATTGATTATATGTATTATAATTTATTATAGGACGTGATGACAAGGTAGAGGGTTGAGCAATCCCTCGTAAAACAGAAGCATTTTGGGATATAAGGTAAGTATAGCTAATTGGTTTTATATATATATATCTATATGTGTAGTATTATATATGTTATACATATTGGTTTCTTGGATGCGATCGTGGACGTGGCTTTATAATATCATACGTGGCTTCCGTATATTGATTAGTTGTGGTTTATTTGTTAGATTACCCTAATATTGGTGGAATTGTTATTATATGTCATATGTGTTTGCAATGGTTGGACGTGAGAGTGGTATGATTACGTGATCGTATAATTGATTGTCGTATGAAATCAAATTGGGAGTTATTATTGAGGAAGTAATTGTTGTAAAGAATAGAAAGATGATTGTGAATTGAAATAAAAGATGATGTTTACCTAGTGGAAGCACAGTCAATGGTTTATGAAAATGTGATTAATAATGATATGATTGATAATATGATATGAGAAATATCTGAATTAAGCTGAGTACCGTAGCGCGTAGGGTTCCGGGGTATTTTGGGGTAGCAGGGAATATCCTGTGCTGTTAGCTACACACTGGGATGGTGTGGGGGTACCATATTTGTTGTGATATCCTGTGCTATATTGCTACATAGCTGGAGTAAAAGAGTGTGGGGATATCACATAACGGGTATCTTATGCTGTATATGATACGATGATGGCCGGGGAAATCATTGACTGATGTACTCCAGCTAGAGTAAGTGGGGCCCTTAACTAATAAAATGATAATGAATGGATATTATGTCATGGATTGATTTACAACTGTGAGTATGTATGTTGCTTATATTTGATGTTGCTGTATGACGAATAACTATTGTCGGTGTGACTGCATGTACGTGAATCTTTGTCTGTGTATATATATATAGACTGATCAGCTATACTTATTGAGTAGGCAGCTCATTCCTTGCCACGTATTTTTTAGGAGATAGGTCACACTAATTAGCCACATTGGACTTTGAGCGGTGCCATCGTCTTTAATAGGTGGGTCAGCCGTGACTTCTGAAGCCAGAGTTTTGATTCTTGAGTTGTTAAATATTTTGGTCTTTTATTGGGATTTGTGTTTTAAGTTGTGGTATGATTTTCCTTGAGGTTATGTACATGAGAACATCTAGTGAAGGTGAATATAAACTTTCAGAGGTATCTATTATCTTTTGTGGTATATATATATTATTAATAAATTAGAATTTATTTTACAAGTTGAAAGAGAATTATTTATAGAATGAGTTCTAATTAAAGAAATGATGAAATAGTAATAATTAGATGTAGCGAGTAAGGTGTGCTACACATTTGGATTCTAGTACTGCCTTTATGTGGAAGTATTAGAGGGTTCCTGCGTTGGAGTATCGCGTGAACGTTTAAAGTAGGTGGATTCCAACAAATGTAAATTTTTTTTCCTTTGATCCCTTTTTTGTTTCTTTATATGATTTTACCTTAATCCCGTTTATGTTATTATTTATTGTTAATTCTGCATCGAATGCTGAGAACTCTGATGGTACACCCCTTGAATTCAACTTTATATTCTTTAATTTTAATTACTGTATGAATTTCAAGCCACCGCTTTAGCTTGCGTGTTCTCGGGCCATACCACAAGATCCTTTAACTAGTACCAGAGCCCGATCGATGTAGAGGCTGATGGTTGTGTGTAATAAGCATGTTGACGTGCTCTTTGTGGCTTTTGAAGCATGTTTTATTACCCTTTTCTTTTTGGTAATTATAAGATGAAAAATGCTCCATTTTTTGTGATTAATTGGATGATTCAAGCAGTTGAAAAATTTAGAATTTTTTTTTGTATAATGCTTGCTTTTTTGTTATAGACAAATAACAAATAAAAGAAAAACTCTAGGAGCACTACCGCTATCGCCGCATAGTGTGGGCGCGGAGGCAGCAAGCTAGCACAAGCATGCGAGCACGACCGGTAGAGTGTGCGCGCTGCAGGCCGAAAGTTGGGCTATTTTCATCGTTTTTCAAGAAATTCGATGTTCTGGACTTTTCTAAATTATTGATTACACTATTTTAAATTTTTTTGGAATAAATTTAGATTCTTTTCTAAAATTATAATTGCATGATTAATTGGGTTTATTATGTGGATTGGGTGCACATGGTTTTTGCTCATCCTTTTAATTGCAAATTTTGAACTTGTATTTTGATCCAATAATTAGTTTTGTGATATTGGATATAATGGTTTATATTGTACATGGTATGTATGGTTATTTGTTTGAATGAATGATAAAGGATTATCACGAAGGCTTAGACCTTTACTTACACTATGTTTGTTGGTGGGCTCATATGCCCTTCTATCTCTCTTTTTTCTTTTGTGCCTTAGAATAATAAGGCTTGTTATCCTCCCCACTATGTACTCCCCCCAATTACTGATTAGGATTTTTTTTAAATTGCAATTAGAGTAGAATAAGTTTTTGGTGAGAATTTTCTTTTTTATTTTATAAGGCAAGCCCATGGAGAAAGGAGGCAAACCTACGAAGGAAGGAGACCTAAGAAGGAGTTACAAGGCCATTAGCATGATAATGCATAAATCAATTCTTTGTAATAGCATAGGGCCACCTTTAGATAGACCTTAGGCTGACTGCATGCTCAGTAGGTCGCATTGGTGGGCTTGTGATCATCCAACATGGATATACTAGATATTATTGCATGCAATATTTTCTTTATTGCTTTAACATTTGATGTTTATACATGAAATATAATTATGTTAAGAGGTCTCGGTCAAACACTCAAACATAACTCTCACTTGATTGGTCCAAGGTACATATTAGGCCCAAAAAGGACTTGGGTCAAGATTGCCTTGTTCTGTCCAAGCCTTCCATCTCTAGCAATGTGATAAGGAAGCTGCCACTACGCAAGTGTGGTCTCACAAGTCATGGCACACTTGGAATAGAGAAAAGTTGCACCATTATTGTGAACAACGGAGCACGTTCAGCATTTCCTATCTGATGAGGACAACCGTAGGATCCGTAGTATCGTATTAGCTTTGATGACCAATGAAAATGGGAAGAAATATAATAGGCTGGAAGATGTTCCCTCGATAATGCTCCGCATGAAAGAGGTTTATGGTGTTCCTGATAGACATAATTGATATGCCACTACAAAAGAATTTTTGAGGACAAAGTGATGGTGTTAAGATGTTATCCCTTGTGGAGAAGCTTGAAGACCTCAAAACTGGGCTTGACAATGATGTATGCATCGATGTAATCCTTTAATCAATTCCTTTACCAGTTTATTATTAACTATAACAGAACGAACTTGAGAAGTCTATTCATGATTTAATTAATATGTTGGTCTAATACGAGGCAAGGACCCAGAAGTCTGTGCCTATAGTATTGATAGGAGAGGCTCCGACTTCCAAGGCGAAGGGCAAGAGGGACGAATGCTGGAAGAGGAAGAAGGGAAAAGGAAAAGTTTTTGTAGTCACTATTAGCGCTCCAACAGCCATTATTGCTCTGATCGATAAGGGCAAAGGGAAAGGGAAGAATGGCGGTTCACAGTAGTCGAGGGCAAATAGTGTCTGCATTCATTACCGTGAAAAGGGGCATTGGAAGAGGGAGTGCCCACATCTCCACTCCAGCGCAGGTATATTTGTGATTAAGGTGAATATGATAACTAATTTTACTTCTTAGGTATTGGATACCAACTGTGGGGCTCACATCTGGAATGATTTGCAGGTGCTGGAAAGAAACAGAAGGCAACGTATGAGATGGTCCTAAGGCTTGGTGATGGCAAGGCCGGTGCTGCGAAAGCCGTAGAATCTCTCAACTTAACTATTAGTGATCATATTTGGATAGAATTAAAGAACTATTATTATGTGCCGAAAATGATCAAAAATATTATTTTCATTCCTGTTTGAGAGAATGATGGTTATGCGTTTAAGATAAATAAAACTAATTTTTATGTGATGATTGATAATTAGTTTCATCTGCTTCGTACATTAATAAATGGTCTTGACATTCTCCAACAGTCAAGTTGGATTATGACTGTGCAACACAAATGAAAATTAGATAATCATGACAACGCATAGATTTGGCATGCGAGGTTAGGTCATATCTCTGTATAGAGGATTAAGAAGTTGGTAGAGTCAAGGAGTCTAGAGGTAGACGACTTGCATAAATTGCCAACTTGCATATCCTATCTTAAAGGGAAAATGACCAGCAAACCTTTTGTTGGACAAAGCATGCTTGCTACTGGTCTATTAGACTTAATCCATACGAAGGCCTGTGGACCACTAAATACTCCGGCCAAAAGATGATACTCGTACTTCATAACTTTTACTAATGATCACTCGCAGTAGGTTATGTTTACCTTATGAGGTATAACTTTGAGGCCTTTGGAAGGTTTAAGAAATTCAAACCTAAAGTAGAGTATCAAACTGGCTGTAAGATCAAAATCCTTCGGTCAAACTGAGATAAGGAGTATTTAAGTGGTGAGTTCATGGATTTCAAAAAAGAAAATGGAATTCTCTCTTAGTAGACTCCTCCTGGAATGCGATAGCTTAACGGTGTGGCCGAAAGGAGAAATTGAACCCTGTTGAACATGGTTTGATCCATTATGAGTTTTATCGAATTACCCATGTCCTTCTGGGGATGCGCTATTGAGACAGTGGCCAAGTTGCTCAGAATGTTGCCGTCCAAAGCAGTGCCCCAGACGTTATATGAGATGGCACGACAATCTTGCATCCTACAAGTACGTGAGAGTGTGGGGGTAGCCTCGCATACATCAAGAGGCTAGTGGGAGACAAACTAGAATCAAGATCTAGTCTATGCAGGTTTGTCGGATATCAAAAAGAAACTGCGGGGTACTATTTCTATGACTCGTTGGAACAAAAGTTCTTTGTCTTTAGGAATATAGTATTCATGGAAAGGGGATTTCCTACAGATAGCCGACGTGATGAGTAACTGCTTGAAGAGTCAAGTGGGATACCTCATTAAGATAATTCGACACTATTTGTATCTATGGTTCCTAGTGATAGTGTTTCAGTTATCCATAGGTCAACCAGAGTATCCCAAGCACCTAATAGGTATGTGCTCTTAGGATTGACTAGCCAATTGTATGATGATCGAAGAACATACGGAGAAGCGATGTTTGACATCGACTCGGATAAGTGGGTTGAGGCCATGATGTTCGAAATGGACTCGATGGGTCAAACCAAGTTTGCAACCTCATGGACCCATTTGAAGGCGTTAAGGTAGATGGTTATAAATGGGTTTACAAATGTAAGCTCATAGCTGACAAGGTTGTTATTGCCCTCAAGGCCAGGCTTGTGGCAAAAGGATACATTTAATGACCCAAGGTCGACTTTAAGGAAACATATTCGCACGTGTCCATGGCCAAGTCTATTCGGATACTTCTTGCCATTGCAGCATGCTATCACTATGGGATATGGCATATGAATGTGAAAACACCTTTCCTAAATGGTTTGGACGAGGAAGAGATCTACCTGGATCAGCAGGAAGGTTTCACCTTTACTGGAGAAGAACAGAAGCTTGTCGTATTCAAAGGTCCATCTATGGCCTCAAACATATTTCCCAAAGCTGGAACACGCGTTTTGATGAAGTCATATGGGGATATGATTTCTTCAATAACGAACCCGATACTTGTGTATACAAGAAGATTAGTGGGAGAGCTTACTTGTGTTCCTTGTGCTTTATCTTGCCACATCTTGCTTATTAGGAATGATGTCAAGATGTTGGAAAACGTAAAAGCATGGTTGTCCACTCAATTTTTCATGAAGGATATAGGTGAGGCTTCTTACATCCTTGGCATCAAGATCTCAAGGGATATATCCAAAATGATGATAGGATTAACTCGATTCTCGTACATTGAGAAAGTCTTGAAGAGATTCAAGATGGAGAACTCAAAATGAGGATTCTTTCCAATGAGGCATGGGATTAAGCTGTCCAAGAAATAGTCTCCTAAGACTGATGAGGAACTTAAGCGGAGGTCCGACATCCCCCGTGTTCTAGCCATGGACAGTATTCAATATGTTGTCCAATGCACTTGGCCCGATGTCGCATACGCTTTGAGTGTAACGAGCATATATCAGGTGTGTGTAGGTGAGACACACTAGATTGCAGTCAAGACCATACTTAAGTAATGGAAAAGGACTAAAGATATATTCTTGATCTACGGTGCTATTGAATTGATATTGGAAGGCTATAACAACCTAGCTTCCAATCGGATGATGATGATGCCAAGTCCAATCAAATTTTGTATTCAAGCTGAATGGTGGTGTGTTCACTTGGAAGAGTTCCAAACAGGCTACTACAACAGATTCCACCACAAAATCTGAATATATAGCTGCTTCAGAAGCAGTTAAGGAAGCGGTTTGGATGAAAAACTACATACAAGAGTTGGGTGTAGTGCCCAGCATTGCTGAACCGATAGTTATCATCTGCAATAACAATGGGGCAATTGCACAAGCAGAGAAACAGAGCTCTCATCACCAATCCAAACACATTTTTAGACACCACCATCTTCTTAGAGAGATGGTGAGCAAAGGTGACGTACGGATGGACTAAGTCAACTCAGCAAAAAACACAACAAATCACTAACTAAACCATAGTCGTAAATTGCTCATACTCAACATTTTGATACAATGGTTCAGAGGTCAATGGGTGATTGACTTTAGGTCAAGTGGGAGATTATTAGGATAGATGACCAAAAAGCCAATTCGATTGACCTGGAGGTTTTCTATTTTCTAGATCTGGTGAATTCTTCACCATTCTTCTTATTTCTCCTTCATAAGAGGTTCTGGGCCAGGTGTTGTTGCCCTCTTGACAATTTCCAAGAGGAAATTCCTTTTTTGTCTTTCCAGGATCTTGAGATATTCTTTCTTGTCCCTTTAATCTTCATTCGGTATCTGGAGATAATCACCTCCCTTCCATAGAATTTCCATAAAGAATCCCATCTGTATTATTTCAGAATCTGAAAGTATTCTCTATTGTAACTCGAACTTTCTTTCGGTTCTATTCTCTTAAAAGTCTCCTCCGTTACTGACAAAAAATTTAAACTAATATTTTTTGAATAAATCTAGAATCTGATACCATTCTACGTGAGCATGGGTAAACATATTCGTTAAAATGCAAAAATAGTGAAAATGGACTAAAATGCTCATTTTAAAATCATCCAAAAGTTGCCCATATCTGGTCAGAGGACTAAAATGCGACTTTCTTGGAAAGTTACTATACTACATTGCTAATGTTTAAAATTAAAGGATTAAAATGAAAAATGACTAAAGTTAGGGAACGGAAATTGCCTTTACCCTTTAATTTAAATGGGGCAAGGATTATTTAATTACTTGGACTAATTAATTAGTAATAGACTTGTCTAATTAATTGATAGGATTCAGTAACTAGTAGAGACATAGAAATAATTAGTTGGACTAATTTTGATTTTGGGCTTGATTGATGAATTAAATTTATTAATTAAATATATTTAGGCTTGTGTATTTAATTAGATTAAATATTCACATGGACCTTATGTTGGGTATTTTATATAATTGAGTTAAATCATACACTGAAACGAGGACAGTACCACATAAACTTAAAATCAACAACGGTAGTTTTTAACTGTGCAGTCATTCAATACCCTTTGGACGCGATCCTAAGCTATGAAGACAGGAGAATGCAATAAATTATCAGGCCAGTTAAGCAGAAAGCAAACACTAAATCGATATGGGGGTCAGACATTATTTTCTATAAGCAGGGAATGAGAGCTCTAACCTATGTTCTTAAGAAAATGACGTAGGCACAGAAGTGGTAGGTGGAAGGCATTTAAGGTGGGAAACAAGGTTGTCAGCCTATTAATGACATGGGACTTTTTACTTGCAATTTAGTAGAAAATGAATGTGGAAAAAAATTAGGGGTACAGGTGAAAAGGCCTAAAGGGTACAGCAACTGTCTTGCGTCCAAGACTAGAGTCCGAGTGGTTGTTGCTGGATTGAAATCTGCTCGTAATCAAGACTAATAACAATGTAATGCTAGATAAGTGCATTATCCAACCAAATGCTCAATCCTCGGGCTTTATTTGTAAAGTCTCTATTCCTTGATAATCAAAGCCCAAAGATCTATGAATTATCCCATGCTTGACTAGCCAAGCAGACAAACGACCCTGCATCTTTTTTATCTCCCGCATTTTTATTTAAAATATTTCACATTCTTGATCAAATTGATGAAGATTGACCCGTTGCATTATCCAACCAAATGCAGCTTAGTAACATGACCTTGTTGTATAATTGTATCCGCCATTGTGAAAGACACAACAGTGGATAAGCGTCTATTATAATTCACATATTGTGGGCTATGGATACGAAATTAGTGGGTATAGTTCGATAGGCTTATGTACCAGGTACCATAAAGTTATGGGTGGTGACATGGGGACTAATCATATGATAGCCATCATGTGATAACATAATACACACTGCAAGAAAACATATTTTTTACTATGAACTATTTTGTTACCCCAAAGAATTTGGCTCCAAAACGAAACTTTCGTCCCTCGATTTTTTGAATTATTATATATATATATATATTTAAAAAAATTCTTAATTACATCCAACATATCCCTAAATCATACCCAAACAGCCAAAATCCCTAAATTGCATGACTCATTTCTTCACTTCAAGCTTGGTCTTCCACCCCTATATTTTTTTTTAATAAGGCCCAATCCTCCTCAGTTCCACGTTGCAACAAAAATGAGTATTGACAATCTTTTCCTAATGTCGCTAATCACTTTCGCCTTCTCAGATATTAATATATTTTGCTTCCCATTTTCATTTGTTTTTTTTTTTTTTCTCATCTACTTCAACTTCTCTTTGTTTTTACAAAAAGTGTGCCTCATTAGTAAGAACTCATGTTGTATTGGATAAAGTTGACACATTTTAGACATAAACACCTCAATTATAAGAACTCATGCATTTGTCAATCTTGTGTCCTTGTGCACAAATACTTTTACCTTTTGTTTTGTCTTTGCACACTAACACTTTCTGTTTTTACTGTGTTTGTATACCCTAATCTTGTCAATTAAGTTTATTTGATTCAAGAAAAACGTAATAGTTAGAATGTCTTAAACCTTATTAGAATTTTGGTGTCTCATGTATATTTTTAATTCTGTCTTTTGTTTGTATCAGATAAAGTTGATTGATTCATAAATTAGTTTCTTGATCTCATACTGTAACTTTTCTTTGATTTGTCGATTCTAAAATATTTTTGCTTGATTGTAAAATATTAATAAAGTAAAAATGAAAAGTTTTCATAAAAGAAGAAGGTAAAAGTATTGGAAATACTATGCAAAACTGTCGTTCTGACTACTGATTATTTATAATATCCGCACTTTTCTCTGGCAATGCACACCTATCAATATATTCTCCAATTAATCGCATATCTTTGGCTTGTTCATTTGATAACTTGTATCGGCATCATCTAATCGAGCATTAAAATAGTTTATAGCGATTTGGAATCCTCATACAAATCTACTGGCATTGCAAGTGCTCATCGCCTTGGTGAAACCAATAAGGTTATAGTCGTTGTAGATCATATATACGAGACACTTTTCATCTTCAGTGCTTGGCTTCAATAAGTTTTAACTCTTTCAATATGCATGTAATAATATATAGAGTTATAGCACGAGAGACCATTGAAGATAGGATGACGCAACTGCGAAAAAGAAAATGGTCTGGCGCATCTTGTTGTTGGAAGGCTCAAATCACAAAATATTAATCAGGTAAAGTTGTTTAGCCTGAGAAGTAATGTATGCTTTTAAACCGGTAAAAAGCATATTTTCTTTTGATTGTTTTGCACATAGTTTATTTATTCATTTTGTTTTACTAAGGATTATATTTACAAAATATTGCTTCCTACAAGAATAAACTTAACAAATTAAAAAATTTGACACCTCGTTCCTATCCATGTCTTCCATATCTGGAATTAAATAAATCCTTCAAGTAATATCATGGATACGAATATAAGAGTTGGGTAATTAGATGGAAACAAGGTCTCAGGAACTAAGTAATGATTAAAATAATAATCTTTAGACAAATGGGTTTAATGTTAAAAGAAAATGAAGTTAAGATATCTTAAAACTTTTCCTCTATGCTATGCAAACAACTTCTATTCCTAGTGTATAGAAAGTGTGCATTAACTCTAGTTTTTAAAATAGGTGATCTATGCAATTAATTATTTATAAAGCAAGTTGCATATTTTTTTTTCTATTTTCGTCTAACTATAATACTGTGGGTAATATTGCTTTGTAAACTTGGCTTCAAGGAAGTAAATAAATGTCATTTTAGTTATATATATATATTTATATATATAATTTTGATGCTTCTCACAATTAATTCATAGGTTTCGGAGCATCAAGCTTGAAACAACCGACTTTGACTGGATTGAAAGATGTTTCATCTTGCAAAAAATATGAAATACTCTATTTATTTGCCAGTTTTCTTTTTTGAACTATCTCATTGTTGAAATAGGTGAGTGGCAAGTCAATGAGTTTGCCTTTGTTATATATGGTAGAGGACAATCTTACTCACAATAGTTTTAGGATAATGAATAAAGTGAAATGCATTTCACCATTCTTTTTTTTTTGGGGGGGGCGGGGGGAGGTAAGCTTCATAAAAGTAAAGGTGAAGACACAAAAAATGGTCCAAGCATTAGGACCAACCTGCATATCAAGCATACAACTTTAAGCACCTAAGAACAAGAGAAATGAAGATCGAAGAATTTTTCAAAGTTAATAATTGCAAAGTATATTGTAATTTTTCACAGGAATCTGGAAGGGAATTTGTTCCTCAACAAGTCTTGCTATTTCCGTTGGGGTGGAACTACAATTGTTGAAACGTCTACTGATACGTCCTCTCCAAATATGATAGATCAAAGAGGCTAAGGTGGCTCAATAGGTGGCATTTACTATGTGGCGGCCTCTCCATCGCTTTTGGACCCAAGGCAAGCTCGGATCCCAACTAAAGCAAGGCCATTGAAATGGGCCTAAAAGTTGAAGTATGGCAATGCAATGTCAGAAAAAGGGCATTCAAAGAAGAGGTAAGATAGTGTTTCCAGGCGGAGTCTTTCCCTCAGTAGGAAGTCAATCAGTAGGCAAGCCGAAGGATTGGCTTTTTCTTCGATTTTTCAATAAAGACGAATTTTGACTTCCTGGGCGCATGCTCGCCCATTGATTGGGAATTCCCTTGTACCACGGAAGGTCTCTGGCTTTCTTGTAGCTTTGGGGAACAAAGGAATGGTCTCACTCAGGGGGAAGCGATATGTATGGCCGTCCGAGCGCCTCTTTCCACCCTTGCCTCAAACCTTTCTCCTTAGTTAGGAGGGGCCTCGCGATACTGATTATCCCATTTCAACGTGAAAGTCTATGAAAGAGGAGCTATTCTTCTTCTATATAATAAAAAGAATATTATCTCTTTATTCTTCAATTCCTACCTCGGGGATTTCCCCTCTTCTTGTGAGCATGAAAGTTAGACTCGCGGATTTATCGACATCAGGTTCGTAAAAAGAACAAAATTCTTGTTGTCAATTTCACAGAGACTACAATTTAGGCATGAAATCTGTAGCTATGGCTTTTCACAAGTTGAAAGGTTCTCAAGGATTGCCAGGCACAGAGAAAACTGATTATGAGGTATCTTGAAGGAGCCATGAAATAATGAAAATCATGACACCTTGGGGGTCGAAAGTGTGAAAAGGGTGTATGCAGACGTTGAGGCAAACTGGCGGGTGTGAAAATGCCATACAATTGCACAAGTACCTTCAAATAAAGAAGGCAATTGCTCTATGATAGAAAAAACATCAAACGATTTTTGGGAGGTCCGATTCTAGCTGCCTTGGGAATGAGGTGTATGGCATTATGTACCCTATGTAACCCCTATAAGGACCCATCAATATATCATATGCGCACTTCATCCTATTGTACTATATGTATCTATATGGTTAATACCTCAAAATAGAGATGGGTGAGCATAGTTTCTCATAGCACTCCTCCTTGTCAGATACCCAACAACACACGTCAAGGTGGCCTCCGTCTCCAATGTTGGTACTGGAAGTTAGCACCACCTTTCTTGGTAGTATTTAAAATTATTCACTACATTCAGATCTCATATTTGAATTGTTGTCTTGTCATAAAGCACCGCCGTTTCATCTGTAGTGTCGTACGTTCCGGGCCAAACCCAGCATATGGACCATCGACCTGTATATCCATATATGTTATACCCTTGGTAGTATCATTGGGGTGACAGTATATTAATTGTTTGATGAGATGTTGTAACTTCTAAGTTTTTGTTGGTTGATACACCTTATTCTGGGGTTACTCATGACATTATCTTGTCAACATTTGTTGTGATCAAACTCACCTATATGGACTAGATAGTGATCTTTACTTGTAGAAATATGTAAATATCAAAAAATATTTCTTTCTTTTCTTCTCTGTATAGTTGTGCTTCTTTTAATTAAAAGTTAGTGAGATTACCTGGCACCGACTTAGTCTTTGGTATATATTTACTCTACTGTGTTGTACCTCTTTTCATCGAATGGAAAATTTTTTCCTTTCCTTTGTTGATATCGAAGAATTTCTATGTTTTGTTCACTTTGCTCATTTATGATGCTCGCAATGTACTGCAAATGATGTTGTGAGATAAAGATAATTGGATACTCAAACTCGAGACTTAGGTACCTGAACCCATAGGTACTCTACAATAGGTACCCACTATACTCGGGTTCGAGATCGGGTATGGTTTTGCACTACTCAACTATTCGGGTACTAAACCTAATTAACCCAAACTAGAGGAACCCAACCCGACTCCTACCCCTAACAACGGTTACTTATCTATGCATACCAATATGGCAACTATATAAATTTACAGTATTACATCATTGTGTATGGCATGCTATATTATGATAATGATATAGTGTATATAGAGGTATATTATGTGAGTTATATTATAGCCATATGATAATGGGGTATTACATGACCCTATGCCCAACATGGCCCTATATTATGTGGGCATATGCACTACGTGGCCGATAATATTATACTATATGGACGGTATACTGTGTATTATTGATACTTTTTGTGTAATATTTCACATATGACATATGCCCATAGCACTATATAATCGTATATTAATGTGAGTCACTATCTGCCACATATGACATAATATATGGTACATATAGGTACCTGACAGTGCAGTATCCATAACCATATGTGTGGAATATGTGGGTACACCGATAATGTAACCCATAACTTATTGAATATGTTGTATCACTAATGTACACACCATAAATCATAAGTATACTCCATATTGTCATGGGTGTAGTCCTACATAATATACACTACCAGATGGTCATATGGGGCAATATCGTAATGTGTAGGCCATATGTATGCACTACATTATCTAAGTGTAAATAATCCTTTAGATTCTAAATTAAATATCCAATTTGGATAATTGCCCGGATTGCTCAACTGCATGGGGGACATTATTGAAATTACCTATGTGACACATGAATATATGGCATTTAATATTTTAACTACAGTAAGATGATGACCACCATGAATTATGGATTGTCCATGAAGATATTATTGACCTTATAGCATCAACACTCTAATGAACAACTATAGTAGTTGCTACACTATAGGATCACCATTATAATATATTATATAGTACTTTTGTGGCAATATCATTTATGTATATTACAATGCATTATTACATGATCTCCACATGGGAGATTTATATAAACACGTTACACATATTAACCATGTGTAATAAGTGCGCTTAAAATGCACATGGATTGTTTCGCGCATATTTGCATTTGAGGGAATGCTACTATTGTTTAAGTATTTTATATGCAAAGTATTGACTGAGATTATGCACGTATTTCCCTAATTTTCAAGACGTAAGAGGATCATAAGTGTGCCATGTGGCAACATCATAAATTTATGTTGTGCCCTTGTGGTATTATACGCCCAATTAATAAGTTAAAAAAATAAGGTAAATTAAACTTTGCCATCTGAACTATGCTAGTTTTTACACTTCACCATCAAAAATATTTTTTTTTGTCAACTTACAATCCCAACTTTGTCAAATATGCACTTGTCCATGTACGATCATTTTTTATTGATTTGTTTGCCAGAAAAACATCACATGTTGTGTATAAGTAAAAGTATCACATCACGTATCCCTTAAATATCACATTTGTGCTACATGTGATTCATTTCGACAAAAAACTTGATCGAAAATCAGTTATAAATGGCAAAGTCCAAAATTTCGTAAAGTTGAGATAGTTTGTTGACACAAAAAAAGTATAGATGCCAAAATACAAAAATAAATCATACAACAACAAATCATAGTTTTTGATGGCAAAATATAATTAACTTTAAAAAATATAAACTATATGTATACACATAATGGTTATTGATGGGTGTATTTGGCACCTATCAATCATTCTAAATAGCTGACATGATTGTAATTAAGTTGGACATTATTACACTCCACTGCCGGGTGATCCGTACAACTACCTCAATTTTATGTTCATAGTCATATATCATTCTTGCTCACCATGGTACAACTACTGCTTGGGTAGACCGACAAGCATTATGATAATTTTATAGATCATTGGATCTAATTACAGGCCTCGATGGAACAACTAATCCGTCAAAAAATTACACCAGTCATGATTCACAAGAGGTAATTGTAGCTACACCTCCCATTGATGATGTGGGCGCAACACCACATATATCACATTGTACACTGTCTGTGTATGTCTTGTGCTGAACAACTATGGGGCATAGTGTGTGCTATGTATTGGAACACATACGTATAACAGTCATGAGTGATATTCGCATATCTAATGTGAATATATTAATGGATAAGAAACATGTACATATAGTATGTCGTTGATTTATGGGCGTTAATGGGATCCAATACTATTGTGCACACCCTAATAAAAATGCCCCACTAGTTGCCATAACTGTGGTCCTGACAAACTATGGATGCTTACAGTATGAATAGCACCGCAAGCACACATGTATGGCCAGAATATATTCTTACACCATATATGCACATAATATGGCATTGTGTAACAAGGATTTCATAGTATGTACTTGTTTTACAATTTCCTGTAATGGTTGTTGAAGACCATTAATGACCAAAATATGACTGGTCAAATTTTGGTTATAGTGGTGCACAATGTGTTCAATACGGGTAATAGGTAATACGTGTCTTCCCAATACGCACTTGGGCATAATAATTCCAACCAACAACTATATATCATTTAATGTTGGTAGTTGTTCAACATAATTAAGTATATGTAGCATACCACCAAAATTGCAACATGTTCATGTGCACATTTCGGCCTATGTAGTTGAAAATAGTTGACGTGCATAAGATATGTAATATGCATAGGGGACATATAGCACAAGTGATCACAAAGTCATATGTGCATGTGTTGGAACACACACATATCAACATGTGAAATAATGTCTTAAGTAGGATTGGATACTCAACTAGAACTTGAACACATACCACACATACTACACTTGTCTGCAGCGTGCATGGTCGTTCCTAACCACTATAGAATTGTTGGCGCCTATACTCGAATATTGACGTATAATTGTATTCACAGTTGTAAACATAAATATTGGATAAGAATTCATTATAGTTCGCATATTGTGGGACATGAGTCACAAATTACTAGGTATAGTGCAATTGCCTTATGTACTAGGTACTATAAAATTATAGTTATTCACATGAGGACTATCATATGCCACACACCTAGCCATTATGTGATAATATGATACACACTATAAGAAAGCGTGCTTTTTATTACAAACTATTTTTCTATGCCAAAGAACCCGTGGCAAAAACTGTTTTTCACTACGAATTTTATCGCGTAGCAAGACTTCCAACGAGACAACATCATTTTAAGTTTTTGCTACGTTATTATTTTGTTACAATAGAACCATACTTATTAATAAAAGAAAATCCCTGAAAAAACGACACACAATGATATACTCTACTTCCCATCTTTGTTTGATATCTCTCTACAATTTTTTTCATCTTATTCAATCCCTCTTTGTTGAGATATTAGTCAGTATTGTGTCTATGCACATAGGCACTCTCACCTTTTGTTGTGTATGTGCACACAAGCCATTTCGCCTTTTGTGTTGTGCTTGTGCGCTCCAATCTTGTTAATTAACTTTATCTAATAAAATCTGAAGTTAATTGTTTAGGGTATTTTGAACTTTATTAGCATGTTATATAGACTAATTGCACGAGGGACCACCGAGGAAAGGATGATGCAAATGACAAAAAAGAAAAAATGATCCTACAACATCTTGTTGTTGGAAAGCTGAAAGCACAAAACATTAACTAGGTAAGTTGTTTTAGACTATAAATAGTACATGCTTTTAATCCGATAACAAGTATATTTTCTTCTGATTGTTTTTGCACATGGTTTATTTATTTATTTTTTGTGACTAATGATTGTATTTGCAAAATATTGCTTCCTATCAAAATAAACTTAGCAAAGTTAGGAATTATACACTTATTCTTATCCATATCATCAATGTCTGAAACTAAATAAATCCTATAATTAGTATAATAATGAAGATAAATATAAGGGTTGGCTACTTAGATGGAGACAAGGCCTAAACAACTAATTAATTAATAAAGTGATTAACTTTATGCAAATGGGAGTAATATTTTAAGAAAATGAAGGTAAGATATATTATAATAAAGTGTTTCCTTTGTGCTATGCATACAACCTCTATTGTGTACATAGCACAGAAAGTGTGCATAAATCCTAGTTCTAAAAATACGAGATTTTTTTACAATATTTATTTTGCAAACTAGTTGCATAATTATTTTATTTTCATTTAACTTTGATATCTACGTTAATGTTGCTTTCTAAACTTGGCTTGTCAAGTAAGTAACTAAATTTTATTTTATTAATGTATACATATATATGTATATAATTTTGATGCTTCTCATAACTAATTCATATGTTCTGGGTGCATCAAGCTTGCAACAATCGATTTTGAGTGGAATGAAAGATGTTTCATCTTCCAAAGAAAAATAACTCTATTTATTTGTCAGTTTTCTTATTTAACTATACCTTTGTTGGAATAGGTTAGCAGCAAGTAAATGTTGATAGAATAGATGACTAGAAAGCCGATTAGATTGGGTTTTCATAATCTATTTTTGACAATTTTGATGTAATGTAATATTTATATTTTCAATAGCATAATATTCAATCAATGGCATGATTCTTTGTTGTGTTTACTTTATTATGTTAATTCTTTCTTAACTTCACAAGAAAGACAAACTAAATGGTTAATCCAGAAAGTTAGGTTGCGCATTAGTTGGTAGCCATCGAACTAACTTCTACCGATTGGTCTGAAACGTTTCAGGTCGAGGACCTCGAGACAAGCATCAAGTTTCTTACAGAGACTTGCATTAAGTGTTGCATTTGTGTTTCGTCGACAGGAGATGTAGGTCGTCTATGCAGTATATAGTGAGTTGGTTGGCAAGGTAGTCGACTAATTGAGCTTACTCGTGGGGATCGCCATATGAAGGCTTCTTAAGGTTGGTCAGTATGATTGAAATTTCCGACTATGATAGTTTGAGATTAGTCCCTGGACTTGAGGAACCATAGCAGTCACATAGACATGATAGTTGTAGCTTAGATCTTGTGACCAATGTCAATGTCAAAAGATACGATCATTATAAGCCTTAACTAGTGTAGTCAAAGTGTGTAGTGAGAATAGTGCATTACAAGATAGAATTTGTACCCTAGTAGTATTATGATAGTAGCATTTCCTTTATGCTCTGAAATCCATTTTTCGTATAATATGTGGCCACAATGACTGAATCAATGGGATAGGTTTCTCTATGACAATTCAGTAGAGTAAACGAGAGGTTTTGAGTTACTAAGTATATATGCTTAGTCCAGGATGGGACCCGCTCCTAATTCCATGCCCTAAACTAAGGTTTGAAGGACCATACTCATATGAATTCAGTTGACTAAATGTTCATATTATTCACCTCATCTCTAGTGCCACGAAATGTTGCTAGACAGGCTATTCTAATTATGAGATAGTAAAAAATAATTAATTTAATTTAATTTAATTAATTATTTTAGGAACACACTTATGTCTAGCTTAATGTGAATCTAAAGAGTGCCACCCTTATCATCGCACCGTGATGGAATTAATTTAGAATTAATTCCGGAAGATAGAGATTAATTTGATTTGATTAAATTAATTTATTAAGTAGAATAAATGGATGAATATTTTATATAAAATCCATAGGTTGGAGTTTCCCACATTCAATTTAATTTAGATCCATTGAACATGGGACTTGATTTATTGGAGCCTAGTGTACTTTAGACCAATCCCATGACCCAATTTGACCTTATCTAGGTCAAATAATATGTTGGTTGATTTTAGGAGAGAGGGTGCACAAAATTTAGACTTTGGAAGGCTGAAATTATCGGCTATGGGTTGTGAGAAGAGAGGTTGGAAAGGCTAGGTCTTATCTCTCACCCACACTTTACTCACGAATTTGAACCCTCAATCTCTCTCCATACTTGTTCCTTTGGTTATTGAAAATAAAAAAGAAATGAAGAGAAATCGAGGTCGTTAACCTAAAACATTTTCTCAATTTTTTTTTCTTCCCTTTCCCAGTCTTCCTAGCAATTGATAGGGAAGACTCCCTGGTGATTATAGTGAACTAATTAGAGGGTTTTAAGGTTGAAACCTCGTGGGGAAAGATATGGTTGAAAAGGGAACAACACTTGTAGCTGCTTCAAGAAAACAACAAGGCTAAAGTTCTCATTATGGTATTGTGCCTCTAGTTTTTTGTTTATAGTACACTGAGAACGTCCGGGAATGATCAAGGGTACATCTCTTGATTGGGTATTAATATATTTAATTTGATAATTTTCGAGTTCTCGCACTTTCCGGGCCGATACTCTTCCTTCAAGTGGGTTGTCCCCTATCATCTATGGTACATGACAATCTTTTTCAAAATATTGTCTACATAATCAATAAAGTAAAATTCATTTTGCCATTCTTGGCCATGCTTACTTATGGCTTTGTATGCATGTCACGAACAAAGCCCACAAACTATCAAAAACAATAAAGTGCATATGATAACAACCATGAAAGCAACTTTCGAGTCTGGATTTAGAATATTCCAAGTTGAGAGCCCCGTGACTGGGCATTGAGGGTTCTATTTAGATTTACACTAAGTAATTTATTCATATGATGGGTGTATTGGTTCATTAATTACAAATGTCTGACTTCAATACATTACTAGTGGGTGATTGACAAAAAGTTTTCAAGACGACTGAACTAACTTGCAAGCAGTTGTCCTATGGAGGCCTATTTGAGTTGATCGATAAAACTTGAATTCTTTAGCTTTGATAGTACAGTATTTACACCACGAACTTGAGGATCTACATTAGCATCATGCATTGGGCTACTGTGTCTTGATATTGGAAAATGGTGATTGTGTTTTGAAGCGGTCACTATAAGACACGTATTAATGCAGTCAAAACACGTATAGAGGCTAGTGAGTTAAAATATAGAATTCATAGTCTACAATGATATAATAGCGATCTCCTATATTTTTGAAGGCCTGTTCAACTTTGGAAAATCTGTGGCCATGGTTGACGATCAAATAGAAATAAAGTTTTTTATGTTTATCAAGGGAGAAGCATAATTGGAGTTGATATATAGATGTTTAATCTGTGATGGGAATCGATATCCAAATTTCATGCCCTAGACTAAGATCGAAGAATGGCGAGTGAAGGATCCTACAAGTTCACCCCATATTCACATATTCTCTAGTAGCTTGAATTGTTCCTAGACAATTGGACATGAATTAAATTAATGGGATTAATCATATCCAAGCCCAATCCATCATGAGCTAAGACCTAGTGCACCAAGTGTAACTTACGCATTGGATTGACGAATGAATATCAAATTTGGATAGTTGCCCAAAATGCTCGACTACATGAGGAATATTATTCAAATTACCCATGTGACACATGAATATGTGCCATTTAATATTTATTATATCCACCAACAATAGTGTTTTGTGACTATAGTTATTATTACCCACACTACAAACTCCAAAAAAAAAAAGGTATTATTGGGACAGTTTTTGGATACGGCAAATATTTGTCGCAATTTTTGTTGCAAGTTGGGACGAGTCAAGATAAATTTGGAATGGAAAGTCTTGCTCTGGCACCTACTGTCAATAAAAAATTCGACTCAAATTCCGTCCAAAAATTGGACAAACGAAAGTAATCATACGGAACCATCCCAAATGTTGTCCCAAACTTTTGGTGAATAATAGTTCGAAACCAGGTGTGTGACATCATGCATACTGTCCAAAATTTGGCACGACATTCGGGATGACTTCAAATTTTCTTTGGATGACCAGAAAGAGGTCTATTTTTTTGACAAAATATTTTTCCGAATGTCGTTTCAAATAAACATCCCCAAATTGGTCCTAACCGGGTGCGGATTAAAATTTCAAAAATCACAAAAACTTGAGACTGTTTCTTGAAGGGTGGTTGGGATGGTTGTTCCTCCGTCATCCCAAATTCCTTTCCAAACATGGCATCCCTTTTCATCTTTTAATAATAGTCTAATTTTTCAAATACGATATATTGATATCCGTAATATGAATTGGCTTGAAATTTCATGTAAAGTAATACAACGTCAATGTGATCATATCTAATGATCAGACCAAAAATCGGTTAATTCCATCCCATGATTTAGTGTAATGATGGTTGACAACAACAACAGTCTCATAAGTATCAACATTCAATTATCGTATTCCTTCTTAGCAAACATATGATAATTTTTTCTTTTAGTTTTTAGGAAATACAATTGGATTTTTAATTACACCCTTACACAATTAGGTGTTATAGACGTATTTTTCCTAACTTTTCAAATTGATAAACAACTTTAGTAATAGTCTAATTTTGTGACTGTGATATCTCAATATTTGTATCTGGATTTCGTTAAAATGTCATGTAAAGTAATATGACTTGAATGTGATTATATCTAACAATCCAATTTAAAATAAGATAGTTTCTTCAAAGATTCAGTATAACGATTGTTGATTACAAGAACGATCTTTTAAGTATGAACATTCACTTATCGTATTCATCCTTCACAAACATATGATATATAATATATATATATATATATATTACTTATATTTATTACAATTCAGTTGTAACACTAATGTTAATATTTCATTATAGACATTTAGGTGAGCTAGGCATATTTTTTAAAATTTATTTATTTGGAAATTATTTTTCAATAAGTATAGGGAAATTTACTTTTGAAAAAATTCAATTTAACCCAAATAAAATTTAGCCAAAATAAAATATTTCAGAAAATAAACACAAATATAGAAAATCTAATTTTTCAAAGAAAGAACTTGCACAAGATAGCCCGTGGAAGCGCTGGGCGTGCGCCTGTGTGTTGTCGCCTTGCTTGCAAGAACGCCAGCGGGCGCTGTCGGTAGGGCAGGAACGGCCGTACAACTCCATTTTATAAATTTGTTTTTAAAAATTTCTGGAATTAAAAATTGAAATAAAACTATGCATTTATAGAAAATTCAATTTTCAAAAAATGCATAGATATCTATACACATTTTCTAAACACACAACCATGCTTCAAAGCCATTAACATGCTTTCCAAAAGCATATTAAACACGTTGTTAATACTCAGCACATAATACCATGTAAATCCTAAAGCCACAACACCGAACTAGGCTCTGAGACCACTGAAAGAATCGGTATGGCCCGGGAACGCGCTGGAAGCGTGCAATAAAAAATTATTTAGAACAAATCAAGGGGTGTTCCCTTCGAAATTCCTGGGGGTTTGGTGTTTTTTAAAATGATCATAATCAAAATATAAACATGCTAGACAAGTGGTTAGAGGATGAAACAAAAAGCTTAGAAACAAAAAATGAAACTTTACCTTTTGGTTCTATAGTTGAACAACAACGTGTGTTGTTCCCTTTACGATCTCCCGTTCACCTTAGGATCCAAATTAGAACGCCTCTAATTTGTCCACACCATACTAAGGAAAAGTTATAGTTCATTTTCTATTTCTAGATAGAACAAAGAGCAAGAAGAAAAACAACTCCAAACTAATAGTATTGATTAGTACTTTCCGAATGTTTTATGTTCTAAATTGAATCCCAATTTAATATAGAACAAAAAGGAGAACATTTTTGGAGAGAAAAGAGAGCAAAAGATTCGTGGTTTAGGTTGTTAGTTATACATGATATGTGTGTAATTTTGTATGTTACATACAATTGAATTCAAAATTCAATAACTACCAAGTTTGCCTCCAAGGCAACCTGTACACACACATGCATATAACCTTCGAACATGATGAAATAATCACTCCATTATATTCATCATGGTGAGGGGTTTCAACTCCTTCTCAACTTGCTCCAACTTCTATCAAATGGGCTTGGACTTCAAGAATGGACCGGACTTGATTTAATCAAACTAAATTAAGCCCAACCAAAGTACATTGGACAGTAATGAACTAAATTAATTTTAGCCCAAGTAAGTTTAAAGATTTATTTAATCTAATTAAATAAATCTAAGTCCAAACTCTAATTAATTGATCCAATCAATTAATTAAGTCAACCAAATAAATTAATCCAATTAGTTTAAAAGTGTTATGCCCAAAATTAATTAATCTAATTAATTATTTCTTGAGCCATCCATCAAATAAATGATCCAATCATTTATAAATATTATCCTTGAATTAATTTAATCGAATTAAATTAGTTCGTTTCTTCTCGAATTAATTCTAAATTAATTCCACCAATTCCATAGTGATTTGTATGTGACTCTTTAGTTTCACCCTCAGCTAGACTTGGGCATTGTGTCGATCACAAATAATTAATTAAATCTAATTTAATTAATTATTTCCAATTAAATATTAATTAGAAGTGTTCGTCACCATAGATGGTAGTCTAGCAATAGTCCATGGCACTAGAGACTAGGTGAATGTTTGCGTGAACGTTTAGCTCTCTAGTTCCAAACAGGTACGATCCTTCTGTTGATCATCTCAAGGCCTTAGTTTAGGGCATGGAACTGGGAGTCAATTCCCATCCTGGACTAGGCAACTATGTTGAATACTTGAAATGTGTTTACTCTATTGATCGACAAAGGAAACCATTTTCTATTCGACCAATCGCTATGGCCATAGACTTAAAAATTCTAAACCATCTCAAAACGCATAGAAAATATTTTCATTATATACTGATAGGGGACGGATTCTATCTTGAAATCCACAATCTTCAATACATAATCTAACTACACTAAAAAAAGCTTATAATGACCAAATCGAAGACAGTCATTTCTCGCCAGATCAAAGATATAGCCATCATATGCATGCGACTGCCATGATTCCTCAACTCCAAGGACTAATCTTGTACTATCGGAGCCGTGAATTCAAGTCATGCCGACCAAGCCTCCAAGGCTTCCATATGAGGATTTCCTTGAGTCAGTTCAATTAACTAACAACTTTGTAAACTAATCCACTAAAATTGCATAGACATCCCATGTCTGTCGCCGATAAAACACAACACTCATCCAATGAATACAAGACTTTGTGCAAGTCTCTATAGGACTCTCGATGTCCAGTTTCACGGTCCTCACTCTAGAATGTTTCAGACCAACCATCAGAAGTTAGTTTCGTAGCTGTCATCCAGTGCGCACCCCAACTACATGGGTTATTCAATTGGTCTGTGGGCATTTGTTGTAATGTTAAAACATTGTTCAATATAAATAGTAAGCACAAAAAACACATGGTGCCACAGATGAATGCTTACTACATTATCATCAAGATAATATCACATTATAAAGATTGCTAAATGGTTCCCAACGCTGTCAAACCAATTGATTTTCTGGTGACCATTACTAAGAGAAGTAACCACTCCATTATCTTCATCATGGTGAGAAGTTTCAACTACTTCTTAACTTGCTCCAACCTCCCTCAAATGGGCTTGGACTTCAAGTATGGACCGGACTTGATTTAATCAAAGTAAATTAAGCATAACCAAAGTCTATTGGACAATAATTAATTAAATTAATTTTGGCCCAAGTAAGTCTAAAGATTCATTTAATACAACCAAATAAATCTAAGCCCAAACTCTAATTAATTGATCCAATCAATTAATTAAGCAAAACCAAATAAATTCAATTAATTTAAAGGTGTTAAGCCCAAAATTAAATGATCCAATTAGTTATTCTCGATCCATCCATCAAATAAATGATCCTATCATTTAGATATTCTCCTTGAATTAATTTAATTCAATTAAATTAATTCATTTCTCTCGAATAAATTCCACCAATTTCATAGTGATTTGTGTGTGACCTTAGGTTCACCCTTGCAAGAATTGGACATTGTGTCCAACACAAATAATTAATTAAATCTAATTTAATTAATCATTTTCAATTAACCATTAATCGAAAATGCCTGTCACCACGGGTAGCCATCTTGCAACGGTCCATAGCACTAGAGACTAAGTGAATGTTGGCGTGAATATTTAGGCTCTCGAGTTCGATACAAGTACGGTCCTACCATTGACCATCTCCTGACCTTATTCCAGTACATGAAATTGCACGTCGATTCCCATCATGGAACCAGGCAACTTTGTTGCGTACATGAGATGCGTTTACTCTATTGATCGACGAAGGATACCATTCCCAATTCGACCAATCGCTATGGCCATAGACTTAGAGAGTCTAAAGCATCTCAAAGCGCATAGAAGATATGCCCATCCTATACTGATAAGGGACGAATTCTATCTTGAAATCTACCATCCTCAATACATAATTTGATTATACTAGATAAGACTTATAATGACCACATCGAAGACATAGTCATCTCTCGCCAGATCCAAAAAATATAGCCATCATATGCATGTGACTGCCATGATTCCTCAAGTCCATGGACTAATCCTGTACTATCAGAGCCAAAAAATCAAGTCATACCGACCAAGCCTCCAAGGCTTCAATATGACTATTCCTACTAGTCAGTTCAATCAGTTAACAACCTTGTCAACTAATCCACTAAAATTGCATAGACATCTTTATTTATTGTCAATGAAAAATGGCACTCTTCCAATGAATGGAATACTTAGTGACAGTCTCTATAGGACTCTCGATACCCAGTATCGAGGCCCTTGACTCGAAACGTTTCAAACCAACCCTTAGAAGTTGGTTTCATAGCTGTCAGCCAATGCGCAGCTCAACTTCATGGTTTATTCAATTGATCTGTGGGCATTTGTTGTGATATTAAAACACTGCTAAACATAAATAGTAAGTACAACAAGCACATGGTTCCACAGATGAATGCTTACTACATTCATCAAGATAATATCACGTTTATAAGGATCGCTAAATGGTTTCCAAAACTGCCAATCCAATTGGCTTTCTAGTCACATTATGAATTATTTTTTATTATCACATAACTAGGAATAACTGTTAGCATGGGCGGCCATCTAAAAATAGTCCATGGTACAAGAGACTGGGTGAA
Organism: Sesamum indicum; assembly: GCF_026168435.1. NCBI lineage: Eukaryota > Viridiplantae > Streptophyta > Magnoliopsida > Lamiales > Pedaliaceae > Sesamum > Sesamum indicum. The sequence goes on from NC_142669.1 coordinate 5,641,327, forward strand.
TAATGGTATGAATATTTAGTCTCCAAGTTTCATACAAGTATGGTCCTACTGTCAACCGACTTCCGGTCTTAGTCTAGGGAATGGAATTGACCATCAGTTCCCATCTTTGACTTGGTATCCATGCTACATACTCAAAATGTATTTAGTCTATTGATCGGCTTCATAAATTCCTTCCCACTCAGTCCAGTGCTATAACCATAGATTATAGAGTTTAAATTGTCTCAGAGCGTATAGGAGATCTCGCTGTCACATACTGACAAGGAACAAATTGTTTCTTGAAATCACAATCCTTGCTACATACTCCAATTATACTGGACAAGACTTATAATGAGCATATTTGACGATATAATCACTTCTTTCCAATCCAAGATATAGTCTTTGTATGCACACGACTGTCATTATTCCTTAGGTTCCATGATCAATATTTTACTATCGAAATAAGACTTGCAGTCCTACCGACCAAGCCTACAAGGTTTTTATATAAAGATTCTCACAAATTAGTCAATTACCTAGTCAACTAACCCACTAAAATTGCAAAGACGACTTATGTCTCCTGCAGATGAAACACGACATTAAAATACTTAGTACCAGTCTCTATAGGACTCTCGATGTCTTATCTCGAAGTCATCGACTTAACATATTTTAAACTAACCCTCATAAGTTAGTCTCATATCCTTCGGCCTATGCCCAGCCTAACTCCAATGGTTAAACCATTCTATCTGTAGGCATTTATTGTGAAGTTGAAACCTCGTTCAATGTTAGTAGTAAACACAACAAACACTTTTTCCATTAATGAATACTTATTTTATTGATGATTATATTATTTTGATAAATATTGAAGAACAGTACCCAACCTAATTTGCTTTCTAGTCACTTATTCTGAAATTGGTGTGATATCACCATGTTTTTGCACATCCCTATGCTAGACTTCCACAACTTTTTATATATGAAATTACTTCTGTTGTATTTAGGCACTAATGTGGGTTGTTTTTATGGATGTTTCTTTAATTATGTGACCGTCTATCCTGTTACCAGTTACGAACACATTGTTTATTATGTTGATAAACAGTACTTATGAACTTTTGCATATTACTCTAGTTAATGGGCAAGATTGCTCCTGCCCTTTTCTTTATTTACTATGAATGTTATTTTCTTTAGTGCTTGAGGTAACATAGTCAAATTATTTATATGTCATTTAGGATGAGGTGAACTAGGTAAATACTAACTTTGATTGCTGCATACTAAATTATGCTTGAGATTGTTGTTGCTCTTACCCTTTTTTCTTTATGTAATTCAATATCTCAACTGTAGAAGCACTACTCAAACACGTGTTCATCCTCGGTGATACACACTTAAATCTAGGATTCTTCACCATGTTAGGAACCTGCGTTGGTTAGTAGCCATTAGTGATGAGTCGTGTCTACAAGACCTATGTATAGATCGTCATGCTTCGATCTTTGTGTTATCTTTTGGAACATTTCAGTGGAGTTTCTAGGATTAAGCATGTAACCTTCTCAAAACAAGTGGTCATATTCGTAACTATTATTTCCCACCACAAAAATAATTGTGTGGTCAAACACGAGTTCATAAAATCTGCCCGGACAGTGACCAAGCATTTTCATGATATGCTCAACAGCATTTTAAAAATGCATACCATTTTCTTGGAAATCCGGTTCCAATCATAGCGGATTTTCCCAACCCCAGTTGGAGATGGTCTAAGGTAACTTTTTGCTTGTTATAATAAATGATTAGTTCTAGCTTGATACATGAAGGTTCCAACCGTTGCATGCTTCTAGAAATGTAATGTTGCCATTTATGGAAATTGTTGTAGGGTTGTTTAGGTGCTCAGGATGGAACATTCATTGAAGTTAGAGTCCCTGAAGAGGTCATTTACGCACTTGGAACGGTCAAGTAGCCATCAATGTCCTTAGGGTTTGCAATCCAAGCACCCAATTTATATATGTCCTCACCAGTTGGGAAAGTAGTGGAGATGATAGCCGTGTTTTACACTATGCGATCCACAGACCCAATGGTCTCTAAGTGCCTTTAGGTATACCACATGTACTAGTATAATATAGCAACATTACATATTAATCATGCAGTATAATGAACAATTAACAAAAACTTTTATTTTGTAATATTAATAAGTGACTTCATACACCAATATAATCGCCTTGATGAGTAGATCACTCTCTCTTAAACAATTGGAAGTTTTATCAATCGGAGAAGATGGGCTAACTCCTTAACGGCCGCCACCCTTTTCCGTCGATTCGTCGCCGTCACGCCACCATACGATCGCGGACCACCTCCATTCAATTCCTCTTGTCACTGTGAGTTGTTTGAGACCAAGCCCATTGAATTTCTTTAACTGTGCAAGGAGTTCTCGCCATTTTCGCTCTCGCGGCGTCGCTCCACGTCGGACCTCCGATTCGCAGCCGTCCGACGGTTGTTTTCTGCCAGAGATACACCACTGGAACCGCCTCTTCATGGCGGAGCTTCCTCTCTGGTCAGTTTCCGCCATCGGAGACTCTGAAAAGACGGCCAAAGCAACAACAACAACGGGCTCCTCCACCGTCAACCGAATTTACTCTGGTTTGACCGAGTTAACTCGGTCAACTCACCCTGTCAACCCTGTGCAGCAGGCAGCAACTCGGCACTCGATGGTTCATCTTCCGAGAAGAACGTTCACTGAAGATGTCGTCCTTCACAAGCCTCGAAAACCGCACCAACAGCGTCCCATAAATTTTTTCTTGTAGACTCGACACTGCCCTCTGTCGGTGCAGTCTTCACTAATGAGAAGGGTCCTACATTGGTATTCACAGAAGCGGAGACAAAAGCCCTTGTAGCTCCCTTTCGATTGGCACTAGTTGGAAAATTCTCCCATGGAAAACCTCTATATCGGCACCTGCATCGCCTTATTGCCGGACTGGGAGTCAAAGGTGCATTTACTGTCAATATGATCAATGCCAAGCATGTGCTTATTTTACTCTCCAACGAATCCGACTTCTCCTATTTATCGCTAAGAAGAATTTGGCACATTCAAGGATTTCCGATGTGCATTTTCAAATGGACACCGACATTCACACCGACTCAAGAATCCTCTACTATTCCGGTTTGGGTATGTTTTCCTGAACTCCCAGCTCATTTGTTTCATAAGGATGCCCTATTTGCTATAGCAAACATGATAGGAACACCACTTCAAATCGATGACTGCACTCTCAATCAATCCAAGCTCTCTAAAGCTAGACTTGGCATTGACATTGATCTTACCAAGCCACTTGTGAAGGGTTTTGACCTACAAATCAATGGAGTCACAATTCATCAGAAAGTGGAATATGAACAGCTTCCAAAATACTGCAACCTTTGTAAACATGTCGGCAACGACAACTTGGAGTGCTACACAATGGGCAATGCCCCCCGCCCCCCGCCCCCCTCTACGAGCCAAGCAGTCGAAAGGTAAGGAGACAATGGGAACGGAGGAATAGGTGGTGATTGAGACAGCTAAGGCATTTGGGAGAGTTGAATGCTCCCAAAAGCAGGTACTCTACTAACCTCTCTAATGACAATGTGGACAGTGGTAAACATGGCAATGACTTTGGTGAAATCGAGACGTCGGGTGTTAATTGTGACTCGAAAGTGGAGAATGATGTGCATATTGATAACGCTAACTGCATTGCACACGATGATAATATGCCAACTATGGTTAGGAAGCATCGCATTTCGAATAACATTGCGGATGAAAATGTTGTCTCTGTTGATGTTGCTGACACTACCAGTGATAATGATAAAACGGAGGAGGATAATTTGGAGTATAAAGTAGCTGATGGAAATTGGACACATGTGAAAAATACTATCATGCTACTCGAATAGAACGCAGAGGAGGATTAGAATTCAGAGAATTCAGAAGAGGATCTAAATTCAGAGAATTCAGAAGAGGATCAGAGTTCAGAAGAGGGAGAGATTATGGACAGCAATGCCAGGTATTTGAAGATTCGCGACCTGATCCGCTTGACCAATTGCAACCCACTTGATATAGAATCCTTAGAGCAGCTGTTACAGGAGCTGGTCACTCTGACCAGACTGCCCAGAAATCAATTCCCTATGAACGAGCAACCGGATTACCTGCTCAAGAATTCAGAGGAGAAAAACTGAATGATGAAACAAAGGAGCAACTCTTGTGGCCCAAGAATTCGGACAAGGCAAATCAAAAGAAGATGGCTGCGGAAACTCAAAATATAATGTCGTTAGAAGAAATTGTTACAATGTAAAGGAGTAGTACTCCTCCGTTTATGATTTTATTGCAGTAATGATGAAGTGATAGATGTTAGTTAAATTTCAATGAAGAAGGGACGGGGACCCCGAAAAGCTACCCCACCTTCGAGTGTTTAAAAAAAAAAAAGTGACTTCATGGTTATCTAAATGTGTCTTCGTGTTATAACGGGCAACTACTATTTATGTGACAATGGTTATGCAAATGATGAAGGCTTCTTGAAACAATATAGTGGTATTCACTACCACCTATGAAAATGGGATTCTGGTGCAGGGGGGCCTCAAAACCAAGAAGAGCTCTTTAACTTGAAACAGTCATCGACACATAATGTCATAGAGAGAGCTTCAGGATTTCTAGAAATCCGATGGGGAATACTACTTAGCCAGTCATTTTAGCCTGTTAGAGTCCAAAAATAGGATAATCCTAGCATGTCGCCTTCTATATAACTTCTTACAAGATGAAATGTTGGTGATCCTTTAGAACTTGAGATGGGATGCAAGTGACGGCGGTCTGGAAACTTATGTGAACTGCGTGTGGACTATTGAGACCAGTACCGCTATACTTCTTGGCAGATGATTTGGCTAGCTCTATGTATAATGAGTGGTTGAACCGGCAGTGGGAAGAAATAGATTAACTATTATTGTATTCGCAATTACTAAGCTAGAGTTTTCCCGTGATGTCATATGTCTCTACTTTTGTATGCTATGCTATCCATGACGTAGTTTATATGTTTGTCCTTTGTTTTCAATTGTTGTTTTCTTTGTTTGTAACATAACATAAGGGCACACACACTATGACACGTTTTCTACACAATGACATGTTATGTGCATATATAGTGTAATAATATATTTTGGCCATACATGTGTGCTCATGGTGTTATTCACACGGTAAGTATCCATATTTTGCTATGGAATTAGTTGTGGCAATAAGTGGGGCATATTTATTAGGTGCGCACAGTAGTATGGATCCCATTTAACACCCACAAATCAACAATATACTATGAATATATGTTTCTTATCATTATTATATCACTGCAAGAAAAGGCAGGACTTGGGACGGGTTTTGGAACGGTTTTTTTTTTGTGTTTGGAATGGCTTCAGGATACAAAACGTATTTGAAGCGGATTTTAGAACGGTTCAAATTCAAAATCCGTCCTGACAGACAACATTACAAAAATTTAGGAACAGTTTTGGCAAAATTGTTCTTATTTGGGACGAGAACTGTAACAGTCATTCAAAACTCTTATTCATTTTGAATTTGTAAAAGTTATTTTTATTTTTTGAATTGGAATGGTTTGGGGTGGGTCTTGGAACGGCTGGAATTAATTTTTTCAGAGAACTTTTGGAATGGATATTGTAATACTCGTGCCTAAATTTTAGAACTATTTTTATTTGTATATGTGATAAATCTAGGATCGATTAAGTCCCCTAAAAGTTAAAATTATCGGAAAGTAGAATTATTTAGTATTTAAACTAAAAGAAAACACAACAAGACGAGTAGATACGTAAGGTTGTCAAGAGCTTACAATAAATTGCAAGTTTCTGATCCCTGTTGTAGCCGTTTGCGATGTTAGGATCGAGATCATGCGACGCATAGAAAGATGTGTAATAGTTTAAACACAAAAAGTCAATGGATCCTTTAAGCAAGTCAACTTCATCAGGTTCGAATTGTAGAAGATTATCGGCAGAAACATTATCTATCATATTTTGGGAATATCTACCATTTAATACATGCTCCAAGAACCTGAAATTAAACCAAATCATTAGGACGAAACCTAATTAAAATTCAAAAAAAGCTAAAAACAGAATATATAAATACATATATTAATGACAAATTATGTCAACCAAAAATCGAAAATATGAGTAGAATATGGTATATTAACGACCGTTGCTTCTACATAATTATAACTAGACCAAAATTGCAATTTTTAGATGTATCTTACCACCCCAACATAAAATCACGTGCTCTTACACCAGCCTTTCTGTCATCTTCATCATCTTTATTTAGCGACTCAAACTAGCAGGAAACAAGTGCTATTCCTATCTGGCCATTATGCTGTGCCTGAAGTTTTACATCCCATTTTAGCAAACTCCAATAAGACAAAAAAAAGAATAATGATTGAGATATGTTGTCAACATTTATAGTACGAAAAAATTATAATTTTGATCCTTCAATTAAAAATTATGGTATTTTTAATTCTGTACGAAATTATTTTTACAATTTATTCTTGTTACTTTATAATTTTGATATTTTTTATCATTTTCTGGCCAACTTGGCGGGAAATCTAGTCCCTCAAATAACATGCAAGACAAAAATGTCAATTTCCCTAATTTATAGGGCTAAAATGGCAAAGTCCCCTAAGTTACAAGATTAAAATTGCAGTTTAATTGGGTCATGTGTAAATCACATGCAATTTTTCGATTTAAAATGATGAAAATTTTCAAATTTTTAAAATTACCGGACAATATTATGAAAATCAATTTCTGCAGTACAAAAAATAATACGCCCATAAATTACTGGTCTGAAATGACAACTTATTCCTTATAGTACACATACCTTAAATTTGGTCTGGTATGATTGAACTATTGTTGCATGAGAAAGGAGCAAGTTTTTTCCTACAGTATATACGTCTTTGGTTGGAGTTGACAATGTCGGAAAGCCGTTAATGTTTTATTTTTTATTTTTATTTTTATTTTTATTTTTATTTTTTTGCGAAAGCCGCCTGTGCCTAGGCGGGGGGTTTGGCCGTTAATGTTGCTTCTGCCTGATTCCTCGTTTAGGGTTTTCTTGAGAACGCAACTTTCTAGTCTAGATGAGAGTCCGTATGTGGTCTCGATATAATCATGATGAAAGGCGTCGTTACGAGTCCATATAAGGTTGCTCCGTTGCATTGTTGTAGGCCCTCTATAAGGAACAAAATCGTACTTTATGGGTTCATCGTCGACAGCTATATAAGAAGCAATCCGGTTGTCTGATAGACCTGAACTCAAGAATGTTTCAACATAAGTTGTATTCATGTATGAACCAGAAGCTGGAGGAGGAGGAGGAGGAGGAGGAGGCGAACTGGCAGCGTCGGGTGGGAATATGCATGATACATATCCATTAACACAGTACATCCAGGGCTCGTTCAGTGTTATCCAGTATTTCACTCGATCACCGAATTCTCAAAAGCATAGTTCCCAAAAATCACGAAAGTCGTTTTTAAAACAAGATATCATATATTAAGAAAAAAATAAAATAAAAGAAATTCAAGAATATTATTGACATAATAAAAGAAATTGGTGCAGTAGTATCAGAAACTGTCGTTTGTGAGCAAAAAGCGCACTCCTTTTTATATCAATAGTGTCAAAATTATCATTTTGTATCTATAACACCTCTTTTGGTTATAATGGGTATCAATAGATGGAAGTTAAGCCAATTTTTTTAAGAAATGTGGGAGTTTTAGTTGGCAGTTGAATTAATATAAAATTTGAAAAGTTGAATAAGTTAGTTATCTTATGAGTTTAAAGGTATTTTTGGCATCACAAAAATGGGTGCAGCGGCATCGACAAAGCCACCATTTTCTGTTTTATAGCACCCATTTTCTTTATTATAATAGTAGCCGTTGTAGCATGCCATTCCTCCATATATATAATAATAATATTTCACGTTTTAAATTGTATTATAAATAAGAGTAAAATGTATAAACCAATACATTAGGTTTGAAAAAAAGAAAGAAAGAAAGAAAGAAAATTTAGTGGGGTAGTGTCATATATTAACCATTGTTTGTGAGTGTAGAGATCTTTTATTTCTTATATTAACTAATCGTTAATGTTCCTCTGTGTATATAGTAAATAATCTTTCACGCTTTAAAAAATATTATATAAATAAAAGCAAAATATATAAACCAATACATTACATTCAAAAGAAAATAAAAAAAAAACTATTTTATTAGTTAATGTAAAATTTAAAAAGTTAATAAATTTGTTATCCTAACAGTTGGATGGCATTGTTGGCTTGATGTTGTGGTGTCATTGATGTTGTTTATGAGTATTGAGAATCTTACTCTTTATATTTGTTTAGATATAGATAGATGACGAAATTTTAAACAAGCACCCTCTCGTGAAATATACTTGTAATTTCACAAAAAAAACTTTTAGATATATTACATTAACACCCTTAATGACGTGTATTTCTAATTTTATAAAAAATAAAAATATTTATAATTTAGATCAAATTTTAAAAGACGTGAGACAAATTGAGTAGATGAAGTTATACAAGAAGTTGAGTAGACAAATTGAGACAAATTGAGTAGACAAATTATATTTACAATTATACAAGAAGTTGAGTAGATGAAGTGAGACAAATTGAAACTGAAGTGCTTACACAATGTCTTGACTTAAGAAGCCACCATACTCTTGTTCCAAAGCATAAGGAGTATCCCAGTGAAAGAGAGTCACATAGGGCTCCATTTCTGCATCAAAGGGTCATATATATAAATAAAACAAATAAACTTACAACAGCTCAAAATATTATTTAATTATTTTTTTTGAAAAATTTAGAAGTTAAATATTTAGAACTGATATATATATATATATGTATATAATTATAAAGTTCAAACTCAACCAAAATCTTTGCGAGTGTTGATATATCATTGTAGAAGTCGATTCCTTCTCTATTGATAGCAAGGCAAAGTTTTCCACCTGAAAGCACATACGCAAGAATAAGAAATTATTCTCTTTAGGTCAATACGTCAAATCATGAAAACTTATATTTTTTGTCTTATAACTTAAATAGGTACTTTTTTAGTTATATTGCTTAATTATGAGACTACAAAAAAATAGTCTCGTGATTTTAAAAAATCTCACTTTCAGCCATGCTACCAACTTCTGGGCTTGAAGTCTTTTTTAGAAGCATATTATATTGACATATATTTTGATCTTGTAACTTCTTAGGGTAGCAATTTTCGCCCAACTTTGAAAATATTTTTGCGAATTTTGTCCTGAAACCGCAAAAGTTAAAAATATATATATGATTAAATGGCTACCCTAGTAAGTCACATGATCCAAATGCCAAATACTATAATGACAGGACAAAATGCAATGAAACTAATTTATGTTAGGAAATTAACGAAATTTTGAAAGATAATGGCCATGTGATGGACTTGCACATGATATATTTTTTTGTCAATTTTTTTGATTGAAATTGACAGGAGGATTGAAAATGAGACCTTTGCAAGTTATGAAACTATTTTCAAAAATTTTTGAGCAATGAGACTGAAAATATATTTTACATTATGACACCAAAAATGCAATATCCCTTACCAAATTATCTAATAAAATTGTCACACATATATACATACATATATAAATATGTGTGGTATTAATTACTTTGTTTTCAAAACCAAATATTGTAATATTTGCAAATTAATGTTACCCGGCAATATTCTTGGCCAAGATATCGAAAATCTGTAAGCATCAACCCCATTCTCTTCATCATCTTAATATCTTCCTGCACAGCATAAGTATGCCAACATTTTACTTACCCACTCATCTTGCAATATAATTGATTTTGTATTTTGTATTTATGTAAATAAATAAAAATACACTGAAGTTTGTGTTCTACAAATATATATGTATACATATATATATATGTAAATACTAATTGATCATTTTATTATTACTTTTGGAACACACCTAAATAAAAACCTTAATTTACCTTATATTTCGTGTACATATCGACGGCTACATTCCCATTGGATCCATCCAAAATATTGCCTACCATCCAGAATATAAAGTTTCTTAATAAGCAATAAGATAGTTACAATGACTTTTGTGCCCTTATAATTCTACGTCATCAACCAATGACGTCTAATTAGTTTATGGTTAAAATTGGTATTCAATAAATAAATTCAAACTCATGAATTTAAGTGAGAGAGAGAGAGAGAGAGAGAAAAAGTGACAGACCTGGAGTCCTCAAAGTGAAAACGTCCCAGACACTAAGGCCTCTACCACCTTCTGCAGCACCTCCTTCAATCTGAACATAGAACGCATGTGATATTTAATGATAATATAATTCCCGGGATCATTTCAATCTTCATTCATGAGGTGTAATAAATGTTAAGCCCATATAGCAATATATATATATATATATGATTGAAATTAAACACATCTTAGTTATGCTTCTGAATAATGATGGATGTATATATATAAGAAAAGTTACATATTTGATCCTGTAACTTTAGATTGTTAATATTTTTTATTCTGTAATTTAGTTTATTTACAAATTTAGTTTTTTTTTTTATGAACTTAGTCTTGAATATCACATACGTGGTCTTATTTTTTGACAAATTTAGTCATGTTTTGACAATTTTGGTCATAACAATCTACAGTTACCATGACTAGAAATGAGATCTAATAGAGTATGAATGAGACCAAAATTGTTAATACAAGACAAAATTTGTTAAGAGGCTAAAGAATTCCCTCAAAGAGGATTATTCCCTAGGCCACGTTAAGAATCATTCTATGCGTGTTACCCTCCATCACTTAACTTACACCTTCCGTAAGAAACATAGGTGACTTTCAAGGGAAGTCCACTTACTAGGGACTAAGATTAAATATGAGATGTTTAAAACTTAAATTTGTCAAGAAAAAGAATTAGATGTGTAAATATAATTTATTTGTGTGTGTGTTTGACGGACCTGATAAGCAGAGGTACCAGTTCCAAAAATGAAATCACTAGGAAAATCTATTTTTAAAAAAGGTTAAAAACCACTTGTATTTTGTAAAACTCAACAACAAGCACCCATTCCATTAATAATTAGCAGAATGTGCATTATACCCGCTTTTTGTGCATGTGGGGTATTTTTTAACTGTTCTCGACCTTTTTCTTAGGTATTTTTTACTAAAATGCCATATTTTGCTTTTATTTTATTTTTATATTTTTTTAAAATTTCAATTGAAATATTAAATTATATTTAATTTTTTAATATTAAAAATATTAAATTTAAATTATATTTGAATTCAAATAATTTTATAATTTTATAATTGTTAAATCTAAAATTATTTTTAATCAATTAAAATATATATTTAATTACAATAATTATTATTATAGTTATTCTTAATTAACTAAAATATTTAATATTATAATTTAAATACTCCTAATTAACTAAAATATATTTTTATTAGTATAATTAAAACTAATTAAAAAATTAAAAAAAAACTAAACGATTTTTCGTCCCTTTTTTGCTAGAAACTTGTTTCTAAGTTTTTGGAGCCGTCCGGATGAATTTTCAACGGCCAGTAGTACCATTCGAATCCTCTCTTCAAGACGATCATTTTCACACCTTCAATTTGAGTTTTCGTCAATCGGAGAGACTGGGCTCAAGCCACGACCGCCAAATATTTTTAACGTCGATTCGTCCTCGTCCAATAGAATCTCAGTCTCAAACCACCACCATCAGGCTAGTCTCTGCAAGACGATTTGAAGGAGACAGGCCTGCAGAGATACAATGATTTTAAAAATCAACGCCTCCCACGATTGAGATGGTGGGGGAGGGAGGAGCGCCAGTAGGGCTAAGGGCGTGGTGTTGGGATAGTTAATTTTTTTTAATATATAATAATAATAATATATTTTTAATTTTAAATTATTTATATATAATATAATTTAAATAATTTATTAAATCAGGACCTTTTTATTTTTTTAAAATTTAGTGGTTGAGATTAATTGATTCGATCCAACAATCAATATTTGATCAAAAAAGAACAAACAGTGACTAAAATAAAAAATAATTTATGATAACTAATGATATAATGGTCATTTTATAAAAAAAAATTAACACCGTTAGTGAGATTTAATGGAGAGAGGGCGATTGAGTTGAGTTTCACAAAACACAAGGAGCTTTAGCCTATTTTTAAAATCGAAAGGAGTTTTTAGGCAACTTTTTAAAGCACATGGAGGTTTTTATACATTTTATCCTTATTTTTTGGGAATATTTAATTTTGATTCTTCTAAATTAGTCCGTATATCATTGTTGGTATCTCATATTTTGATCTTATCAATTTTGTTCGCCAAATGTTTTTAAAATAATTAATACTAATCCTGACTGTTGGTTGACCGTCAATACTAACATAGAGACGTTTAATTAGGGGAAAAACATATTGTAAATCGATAATAAAAGCTGAGCTGAATGACAAATAATCTTAAATTTGGAATTATTAAATAGTGAAAATGATGCTTTTAGGGATTTATATCTGAAAAAAAATTGCATAAAGACAAAAATAAGCCAAAAAACTCAGCTATGCGATGCTCATATTTTTATTGAAAAATGGTTAGATTGACCAATTTGAGATAAAAATTATATTTTAATTAGAGGTACTAAAGTCAAGAATAAATTTGAGGGACAAAATTGCTTGAAACTCAAACTTAAAGACCAATTAACTCTTAAGAAATATATTTAACATTTACCATTTTTATTATATATTATAGGGTATAATAAACTTTGTCCCTAAACTATTCGTCATGTATTATTATCCCTTAAACTAACAAATGCAACACTTATCCCTTTTATTGGACAAAAATACCCCTCATGCCTTGAACAATTACATTATTTCAATATATTTACGTATTTTTCCTGTTAACTCATTACTAAATTATTTTTGAAGTAATGTTTTTAATAAGTGAAAAATTTATATTAACACTGAAGTATAAATTAATGTATGCGCACGCGCCCGTCGGCAGCGTCCGCACAGGCGCGCGCGTAGGCCGGCAGTATCCGCACAGGGCCGCGCGCGCACGTCGGCAGTGTCCGCACAGGCGCGCGCGCACGTTGGTAGGGGCTTCCTACACGGGCGCCCGTCTGCTGCCGTCTGCCTGCGCGCGCGCACGTCGGCAGGGGCTGCCTGCACCGTCTGCTGCCGTCGGCCTGTGAGCGCTGGGGCGTCTGCTGCCGTCCGGCACTGCTCCCGTGGTCGTCGCCTTCCATCACACCGTTTTTTCGGAAACCTTTGCAACACTCATCCCAATGATAACTTTAGAATGCAAAGACATCTTGCCCACGGCTTATTTGTCGGGTCTCGAAACATCCCGAAGCTTTTTTGTCGAATTTTGATGATTGTGGGAAGACAACTGACAGAGCGTTCCCAAAAAACATCGATATTACTCCATCTGATAACTCGTACGAAAGTGCTCATTAAGACGCAATGCTCATGTATACATAATGTTTTTGCTGGAGAACAAGTGATTTGAACGTGAACCCTCCATTTTTTACCGATGCTTTTTCAAATTTTGGGACGCATAATATAACTGAATATAATAAAATAAATATATCGCGATACAAATACGATGCGTAAAAAATTAAAATTTTATTCCACATATTTCTCTCACTTGTTCAATGTGTCTTCATATTATTCCCATTTTTTTCTTTTATTTATTATTTTTTAATAATTAAAATAATTAAATAAATATTTTCATAACTCAAAAATAAATTATTTCAACAAAAATGAATTACTCATGTGATTTTGAGGTGACGTGCAAATTTTCATGCAAAAATACGCAAAAATGCTTCAAAAATGGCAAAAAAGTGTATTCCTCAGCCTTTTCTGTGTAGTCCTGTCACAAGGCTTTTTTTTTTAAGCCTATTATAGGGGGAGGAGGGTGCTTGAGGGGGGTCTGGGCGCTGGGGCCGGGCAGGGGCAAGCCAGCCCCCCCGCAGCCCCCAAGCCTCGGCCGCCCTAATGGCTTGGGCGTGGCTTTGTGTTGGCCTTGTTTTGGCGGCGAGAGTCCGGCGAGCTTTTCTGGCGGGGCGCTTGAGTGGGGGTCTACGGTGTTGCGAGCGGCCGATGCCCATTCACATCGTGTGCGCCGAGCGTCGTCCCGTCCGCAAGGGCAAACCGTCGGGGGCGAGCTTCGATTGTGATTTGCTAAAACATGGCCAACACGAGCTCCTTCCAAGCAAGGTTGGTAGGTGCACTTATGCTTGTCGGTCTCCCCTCGAATAAACGGACCGTTGTGGGTGCCGTCGGGATCCGACGGTCGGGTGAGCTTGTCGCCGCTTGTGGCTTGCGACGCTGAAATTAGTAGCTTGTGGTGGGAAAACGTCGGCAATCCCGGCATGCAAGGCTCCCGCTCGGGAGCTGGGGTATGCTTTTGGGTGAGCTTGCTAGTAGCCCGTTGCCTGCGAAAGTGGAGGCGTCAAGGGCGGCCGGCGACGGCTTGCACCCCCGCTCGTCGGCTCCCGGTGGCACCCACACAGCGTCGGCAGTGCTTGTCATCGGCAGTTGCCCGCGACCTCGAAATCAGTAGCATGTTGCTGGCCAACGTCGGCAATCCCGGCATGCAATGCTCCCGCTCGGGGGCTGGGGTATGCTTTTGGGTGCGCTTGCTAGTAGCTCGTCGCCTGCGAAAGTGGAGGCGTCGTGGGGCAGCCGATGACGGCCTGCACAAGCAAGCCGCTCCGGTCCCTAGGTTTGTGCTCCTCGGTTCCCAACTCGTGCTTCGTCCTGAATCTTCGTGCCTATCGAGGCATGCTTGGGCGTGCTTGCTGCCGTTCGACTGCCGCGACGCTTGAATGCATCGTGGGACGGTGGGCGTTGGCTTGTGTGCTCGGGCATTGCGTACGTAATGGGCGCGTGAGTGGTGATTGGCGTGTGTGCGCATGTTAGATCCCTGCTCGGGCAGCGACAACATCCCCCGCAAGCCGCTTCAATCGTCGGCCCAAGCGCTCTCCTGCCTTGGCCGCGGTCGGTTTCCTGTGCTGCATAACTATCGCGAAGGCATTGTATTGTCCCAAACGTCCCGTTTTCGCCCTGCGCTACACCCCTCGGGGCTGCGGTGCAGAGTGGACCTCGAGGCGCACGCTGTGTCCCACGTCCCACGCACGGCCGCACGTGCACGGGTCGTTGGGCCATTGCATCGTCGCCCGATCTCTCGGCTGCGGAACACACGGTGGGTACGAGGACCTCGGCCTCTGTTTACCCCGAAACCAAGCGTTATGCGCTTCGTGCGAACGATGCCCGCCACCGTTTTGGGCTCATCCCATGCGGGCGGCCGAGTCGGTGAGAAATGCTACCTGGTTGATCCTGCCAGTAGTCATATGCTTGTCTCAAAGATTAAGCCATGCATGTGTAAGTATGAACTAATTCAGACTGTGAAACTGTGAATGGCTCATTAAATCAATTATAGTTTGTTTGATGGTACCTGCAACAAACCCCGACTTCTGGAAGGGATGCATTTATTAGATAAAAGGTCGACACGGGCTTTGCCCGTTGCTGCGATGATTCATGATAACTCGACGAATCGCATGGCCCTCGTGCCGGCGACGCATCATTCAAATTTCTGCCCTATCAACTTTCGATGGTAGGATAGTAGCCTACTATGGTGGTGACGGGTGACGGAGAATTAGGGTTCCATTCCGGAGAGTGAGCCTGAGAAACGGCTACCACATCCAAGGAAGGCAGCAGGTGCGCAAATTACCCAATCCTGACACGGGGTCACAGGCCTGCTAGCCTTCAATGCAACGGAATGTCATTCTCATATATATTTGGCCTGTGCGGCCACAAAGATGCGAACCCACCTTTGTCTGGCCTTCGCACACATCAGAGTATCGCGACAGTCCGTGTGCTTGCTGAGGCTCTCGGCATCCGTGCCTTTGCGTCTTGCACACAATCTCGGAACCTGTCGATACATTGCCCATTCGCACGAGAGGCGTTGTCCCGGATAACTCGCAGCCCGCGGGGCAACCTAGCACACCACACGGAGCCTCTCGGCACAATCAGCGCCCAACGTAGGCCATCCTGGCCCTACGCTGCCCGTCAGGTCTCCAAACCCTTCGGGGACTCTAGCGCTCCGCTCACGAGCTGCCTAGAGCCGGCTCTTGAAGGCCCCCATCATGCCCCCAAGAGATGCTCACTTTGCGCAGACGTCGTCTCATGCTACTACCGTCGTGCATGGGGAGGACTGGCTGATGCTCACCGTATCATTTGCCCCTTATAATAGGCTTAAGAAAATAATCTCTTGTTCTAAGAGTAGAACACTGAAAAGGCCGAGGAGTACACTTTTTCAGCATCTCCAAGGATAGAGAACTCTGTTACCGCATCAAAGCACTCTGTTCCGCACATTAGCTTCTACTCGCGCCCAAGGTTGCGCTCTATTGTCGCTCCATGCTGGCCTACATCCACCCAAGATGCCCGCATGTCGTCCCGTGCTGGCTTACATCAACCCAAGATGCCCGCATGTCGTCCCGTGCTGGCCTACATCAACCCAGTTGCCCGCACGTTGTCCACAGGTAATAGCTGACCTGTGAGACCCTCACCCACTCGATTTGTTGACGTCCTCGTCAACACATACACAAAGGATTGAAGTGTATGCAGTGCACAATACTCCCCATGTATCTCGCGACACCAGACCGCTCCTGCTCTTTCGAGCGCTCTAGTCATGAAGTGCCTCTTCTGCACAAAACAAGTCATCATCCACTGCGTGCTGGCCGACATACCCTAGTCGCCTGCACGTGGTCCACAAGTCACTCACCCACTCGATCTATTGACATCCAACTCAACACATACACAAGGATTGAGGTATATGCGCGGTGTCCAATACTCTCCTAGTATCTTGCGACACCAAACCGACCTCCTACTCTTTTGAGCACTCCAATCGTGAAGTTTCTCTTCTACACAACACGAGATCTCCTTAAGGCGATGCTAAGCTGCTCCTCCACAAAACATAGTGTCTCTGATGCACTCAATCAACACTAAACATGAACGGAAGTCTGCGCCTATCACTGCACTCTCTTCCTATGGTGTCGGGTAGCTCGCAAACAAACAGTGCCTTTATACACTCGCTTGATCGACTCAAGATGGAAGTCTATGTATTTATCTACACTCGCTCCCTAATATAGTCGGAAGTCTGTGCCTGGCTCTACACTCTCTTCGAAAGTCTGTGTCTCTCTACACTCTCTTCAAAAGTCTGTGCCTGGCTCTACACTCTCTTCCAGACTCTCTCAACTGTGCTCCAAGTCTTGTCAAGTGCGCCTCTCAAATCTCCAATGCTCCTCAAGACAGTGTCTCAATACACCCGAATTGATCTGGAACGAAGGAAGTGTGCAGTCTGTGATACGGAAGTGTGGAATCTCGGCAGCATCACACTTCACACTTTCTCCCCCACTCGATGTGTTGCCGCCCTAGGCAAACATACGTATCCGCCTCTGCGGCAGACTACAGCCAAACACTTGCAAACACAGCATGGGCCACCTGCCCAACTATCGGAACCACACCACTCGTGGACCGAAAAGGGTTATCACTGAAACCCGTACCGAAAGGAGTCACTGTCCTCAATCTGGTAGACGACCAAGTTTTCCTAACTTGACCGCAAAACACGGGCCACCTGCCCGACTGTCGGAAGAACGCCACTCGCGACCCGAACAGCTTTCGAAAAGGGTTGCCGCTCAACCCGCCACGGAAATGGAACCGCCTGTCCCAAATCTCGCTGACGATCAGCTTTCCTAGCTTGACCGCAAAATACGAGCCACCTGCCCGACTGTCGGAACAACTCTACTCGTGAACCGATCAGCTTTCAAAAGGGTTGCCGCTCAACCCACGACGGAAATGAGACCGCCTGTCCCAAATCTGGCTGACGACCAAGCTTTCCTAGTTTGACCGCAAAACACAATCTCGTTGCCTCATCCCGAGCGCTTGACCGCAACTACAAGGATAGGATCTCTGAATCCCCGTCCGGCAGCACCTCCAAACGCTAGTCTCGCATCAGTCCGATCACAAACAAGAAAGGGGAGTGTCCAACTCCCATCTCGACCACATTAACAAGGTTGGGATCTCCCGCTCCCAATCCCTGCTCGGCCGACCACACCATGCCGCTCATGGTGCCAATGGAGCCTGCTGCTCCTGGTATCGATGAAGCCTGCTACTCCCATCGAATATCCACACGATAGTCCCTCTCGGAATTCTTAGACCAAAGAGCCCATATTATGGTGTCAGAATCTCTTTGAGGAATGTTTTCCATCATGCTCAAACTCGTGCTCCTGATGAGCACTCAACACACAGCTTAGTGGGCAGCTCCCACTCAAGCTCCGGACAAGTTGTCTTTCTCACATAACAGATGCCTATGCTCCTTGGTTCTTGAAGCGTGTCGTCTCCAGTAACGCACCCTCATCTACCACAATAGCATTTCATCCCATAACTCTGCTTTGCCACACACGGCTTGCACTGACAACTGCCCATAAAAGGGTCTCGACATCCACTCCTCGCAACCCCAAGGGTGGCTTGTTCCACGCACCTTATGTGCAATTGTGCTTCGGCTCTTGAATATTCAGCACATCCTCCTCTGCTGGAAGGTCTTCAGACTAATGAGAATGTGGCCCTTCATCCACCAATCTCAACTCAAGGTGGTATCTTGCCCACCAAGACGGCCTTGTCGCTCAGACCGCCTCTTGACTTGCGGCATTTCGCACACATGGTTGCTCCTCTACTTCACAAACATGGCTCTCGCAGTCCATCCGACTCATCGGCATGTCCCCCTCTCACTTAGGGAAGCCAAGTGAATTCTGAAGCCCGAATATCAATCTGCCGAAAAGGAAATTCTGCACTACGGTTGACAGCTCGCCCACACATCTGCGGCGCTCACTCACCTGCCAACCAACAGCAATGAAGTGGGACCGTAGCCGTTTGCTCCCTGAAGCAGCACCAAAGCTCGCTTGGGACCTCTAACCAACACCCTCTTTCGAGGTAAACGTCACCCAAAATCATCCCGTCACACTCCGGTCTGATCTAGTCTCAACTGATGGTCTTAACGGATTCCAACTCGTCTCTACCTCAAACGTAGAGCTTTTATTCCATTCGTCGACTGGAAGGTCTCGTCTTCCAGGCTCGCAATGCACCTCGCCCCGTGAAGCCAACGAGGCTCTGATACCATCTGTCACAGTATCAGAGCTCATATTCCATTCGTCGACTGGAGGCTCTCGTCCTCCAAGTTCGGAGCACACCTCGTCCCGTGAAGGCAACGAGGCTCTGATACCACTTGTCACTTGGCACAATCGGCGCCCAACGTAGGCCATCCTGCCCCTACGCTGCCCGTCAGGTCTCCAAGCTCTTCGGAGACTCTAGCGCTCCACTCACGAGCTGCCTAGAGCCGGCTCTTGAAGGCCCCCATCATGTCCCCAAGAGATGCTCACTTTGTGGAGACGTCGTCTCATGCCACTGTCGTCGTGCAAGGGGAGGACGGGCTGATGCTCACCGTATCATGTCCCCCTTATAATAAGCTTAAGAAAATAATCTTTTGTTCCAAGAGTAGAACACTGAAAAGGCCGAGAAGTGCACTTTTTCAGCATCTCCAAGGATAGAGCACTCTGTTCCCGAATCAAAGCACTCTGTTCCGCACATTAGCTTCTACTCGCGCCTAAGGTTGCGCTCCAGCGTCGCTCCATGCTGGCCGACATCAACCTAAGATGCCCGCATGTCGTCCCGTGCTGGCCTACATCAACCCGATTGCCCGCACGTTGTCCACAGGTAATAGCCGACCTGTGAGGCACGGTGTAAAGGGCCGCCCGTGCACTCGGCACCCTTGACGCATATTCGGCTACTCAACTGCTCTACTCGGCCGACCAACAACCTTCGCTAACAGACGCTAGGCTTCCGCAGTCTAAGAGTTTTAGGCGTTGGTCTTTTGTCTTGTACTTGATGTACCGTTGTAAATACTTTTGTTTGCTCAGGGGGACGTTAGGTCTCCTGACGTGCGATGTTCAGCTTTTTCAATGTCTACTGCTGTCAATAGAAAAAACTTTTTTAAGACTATTATAGGGGGAATGAGTTCTCGAAGCATGGTGTAGTGTGCGTGCTAGTGTCCCCCTCAAGGCGATCCCCTTGCGCTAGCATCGTTCTACAATGTATATGCAATCTTCAATGTAATGAAATCTACTTTCTGAATCGCGTGCCCAATTTACTGCTTTTGTACTAAACCTTACTTACTATTGTTGCTGTTGTTGCTATTATTGTTGCTATTCCTGTCGGTGTGTTGTGCTAGTGCCCGTTGGGTTTTCGGTGGTGTGTTGCTATTGGCGGAAGTACTCGGCAGACTGCTAGCCATACGGTGCCCCTTTCCCCGCATTGCGGAAGGCGCCTCGTGAGAAGTGGTATCAGAGCCTCGGTACCTTCATGGGGCCGAGGCTGGTTGCTGTGACCCAAGCTAATTCTGCTGCGAGAATGTCGGGGCAAGATGCTGAGAGCCCCCGACGAGCAGCGTCGCCTAGCGAGCGAGCTGTGAAGCTGGAGGATGAAAACTCCCGATTGACTGAAATTGTGATGAATTTAGAAGAGAAGGTCTCTTCCCTCGAAACTGAAGTCTTGGTGCTGAGTGCTGAACTCGACGAATGTCGACAGGTGGTCCAAGAGACGGGCAATGCTCTTGGAAGTGGTGGTATCGCCGATATGCAGCGCGACATGGAGCAGATGTCGATTCAGATTGGTCTGCTCCAACGTGCAGTGAGTAACGCCCCTGCTGTTGCTCATGATCATGGTGCTAGGCTTCGGATTCCTGAATCGAAGGCCTATGGTGACGCTCGGGATGCGAAGGAGGTCGAGAACTTCCTTTTTGACATGGAACAATACTTCCTCGCGGCAAATGTGGAAGATGAGGCAAGGAAGGTGTCGACGGCGACCATGTATCTGACGGGTGATACCAAGCTGTGGTGGCGCACCAAATACACGAAGATCTAGGCCAATCAGGTGCGGCTTGATACCTGGGCTCTTCTTCGAGAAGCGATTTGAGAGCAGTTCTTCCCGGAGAACGTCGAGTACAATGCCAGGCGGGCATTGCAGAAGTTGGAGCACACAGGCTCCGTGCGAGATTATGTGAAATCTTGCTCGGCGCTGATGTTGGATATCCAAGATATGTCGGAGAAGGACAAGCTCTTCACATTCATGGAGGGCCTAACATAGTGGGCGCGTCTTGAACTGCAGCGCCAATGAGTGACTGATTTGGGGTCGGCTATGGCAGCGGCCGAACGCTTGACAGATTTCAACCTAGAGGGCCGAAGGGACAGGCAGACGACGCCTGGTCCCGTACAGAATAAGTCGGGCGGGGCGAGATCATTCAAGAGTAACTCCAACAGCGATGGGGGAGACCGGAAGCCCCACGCTCAGAGTAGTTCGATGGGCAGTTCAGGCCGGAACAAGGCCCCAGAGAACATACAAGGGCACAACAGAAGAGGGGCGGGTGTTTCTTTTGCGATGGCCCGCACATGTTACGGGATTGCCCGAAGAAACAACTATTGAATGCGCTGGCAACCCTTACTGACAAGGCGTCGCCCGCGAAGACTATGGACCCACAAGCATCTGCGAGTGGTGGGCAAGATCCGGAGGAAGATGAGGACAACTTGGGCGCCATCTCCCAATGGTGCAACACGCTGTCCCGGGTGGCGGCAAAGAAATTAGTGCCACCGCATGCAAGAAAGACTGCCCCGGCTCTTACTGCGAGCCAGCCTGAAGAAGAAGCACAGCCCCGGAATACTCGGAAGAAAGGGCTGATGTTTGTGGATTTGAAGATTCATGGCAAGCCCATCCGTGCCATGATTGATACTGGAGCTACGCACGACTACCTTGCGAGCGCCGAAGTAGAGAGACTTGGGCTCGTGCTGGAGAAGGGAGTTGGGCGAGTAAAGGCGATAAACTCGGCCGCACAACCCATTGCTAGTGTGGCCAAATCTGTGCTAATTAAGGTTGGTCCTTTTGAGGGCAAGACCAACCATTCCGTCGTGGTGATGGACGACTTCAAGCTCATCCTCGGGCTTGAGTTTTTGCAGGACACACGTACAGCGGTTTTGCCGCATGTTGATTCATTGATGATGCTGGGGCCCAAACCTTGTATCATCCGCACATTGGCCGGGCGCACGGGAGAGAAAAATCTATCGGCCATGTAGTTTAAGAAGGGGCGCAAGTGGAAGGAACCATCCTACTTGTGCACCCTTCGTTTTGACGAAATTTAGGAGACTTCAGGGCCCATCCCTGGTGAAATAAAGAAATTGCTGAAGGAGTTCGAGGACGTGATGCTGGACGAGCTGCCTCGGAAGCTGCCGCCGAAGAGGGCAGTGGATCACGAAATCGAGTTGGTGCCTGGCATGAAGCCGCCCGCTAGGGCACCATACAGGATTTCGCAGCCTGAGCTAGTGGAGCGTAGGAAAAAACTGAAGGACATGTTGGAGAGCGGAATAATCAACCCCGTTAAGTCGCCGTATGGGGAGCTGGTCCTATTTCAGAAGAAGGCCGACGGCTCCCTACGTATGTGTTGTTACTATCGGGCGTTGAACAAGATTACAGTGAAGAATAAGTACCCGATACCGTTGGTGGCGGATTGCTTTGACCGTCTAAGCCGGGCGAAATATTTCACAAAGATAGATTTGAGGTCAGGCTACTGGCAGGTCCGAATCAAGGAGGGCGACGAGGCGAAGACGACAGTGGTCACACGGTACGGAGCTTTTGAATTCCTTGTCATACCTTTCGGCCTGACGAACGCTCCCGCAACCTTCAGTACGTTGATGAACCAGGTACTTCATGGGTTTCTGGATGAATTTGTGGTGGTGTACCTGGACGACATCGTGATTTACAGCAGAACCTTGGCCGAGCACGTAGACCATCTGCGGTAGGTTCTGACGAGACTC
The DNA here is from genome assembly GCF_026168435.1 of Sesamum indicum. Taxonomy (NCBI): domain Eukaryota; kingdom Viridiplantae; phylum Streptophyta; class Magnoliopsida; order Lamiales; family Pedaliaceae; genus Sesamum; species Sesamum indicum. The sequence goes on from NC_142669.1 coordinate 5,664,234, forward strand.
CACGAGCACGAGCTATATGCGAAGGTGTCGAAATGCTCGTTTGCTCAGGAGACAATTAGTTTCTTGCGGCACATTGTGGAGAGAGGGCGAATTCGAATGGACCCCAAGAAAGTTCAGGCTATTAAGGAGTGGCAGCCGCCGAAGGACGTTCATGACTTGCGCTCATTTCTTGGGTTGGCAAACTATTACCAGCGTTTTGTGAAGGGCTACTCCGAGATAGCTCGGCCCTTGACGGATTTATTGAAGAAGACGGAGACTTGGAATTGGACACCCCAATTCCATGTTACCTTCGACAATTTGAAGGAAGCTATTGTGACAGATCCTGTGATGGCCTTACCAGACATGTCGAAGCCGTTCGCGGTGGAGACAGACGCTTCAGACTTTGCGTTAGGAGGGGTCCTAATACAAGATGACGATCCAGTTGCCTCTGAGAGCAGGAAGCTTAAGGATGTCGAGCGGCGCTATTCGGTGCATGAGAAAGAACTACTAGTCGTCGTTCATTGCCTAAGACTATGGCGGCATTATTTGCTGGGCTCTCACTTCGTGGTCAGGACGGACAACACTGCGGTAAGTCACTTTATGTCGCAGCCAAAGCTGACCAGTAGAAAGGCACGCTGGCAGGAGTTGCTGTCGGAATTTCACTTCGTGCTGGAGTGTCGGGCCGGCTCTAGCAATCATGCGACAGATGCCCTAAGTCGTAGGGCGGGTTTGGCGAGTTTGGGGTCAGTAGCAGTGCTCTCCTCTAGCGCAGTTGCCACCTCTATTAG